>NC_142065.1:155183753-155483753 GCF_059756535.1 Pantherophis guttatus
TAACTCAGTAACTTTCTCTAATTCCTCAGTCAGGAGTTCCAGCTATCATTTTTAGCCAATGTGGCAGTGATGCATATTCCTGAAAGAAAAGAACCTTAAACCTGAAGTGCATTAACTTGCAGGCCCTGCAATGCACTGACCGATCTTTATGACTATGCTGGTTTGGAAATCTCTGCTGGTACAAACTTAGCAGTAAATTGGCTTTTCCAAAACACACCTGTGTTGCAGGTATAAATCTGTTCATCAGCAAATTACAAAGTGCTGGTTATGTTTTTTAAAGCTGTGCATGGCTTCTTTCTATGTAGGCTTCCGTACAGTTGCTACTTATTTGTCTTGCCAGAGTTTGGGGTCAAGCCATTTCTGCTGCTGTCAGAGGTTTCTGGAATGCTTTCCCTTGAAGGGATTTACCATTTTGTTGGATTTTTAAAAGGCCACAAACCACATCTTTAAAAAAAAAAAAAACAGGCTCTTACTTAGGCAATTTTTTTTTTTTAATGTAGTATTCTCTAATTTGAACTTTGGTTTTATTACTGCAAACCACTAAGACATTATAATAGTTAGTGGCTTAAAATGTCTTCAGGTGAATTCCTGGATACTTGATGAATGTATTGATTTAGGTATTTTGGCAATAAATGGAAATGTCTTGTGCCTTTTTCTCAGATGTCTGCTGTCACAGTGTCACCTACAGTCTTGGGAGTTCTACTCACATATTAATTACCTTTGATTCTGTTTAACTTTTTAAGATCAGCCAAGGTCAGCAGTCTGCCAGAGTAGACCAATTGATGGTGTAAGAAATAAAATTAACTGATTAAACAAATATGATCAGGCTTTTCATCTTAACTCCTGTACATCCTGATTGGGTTCAAATATCCCATTATGTCATGATTTGCCAATTATTAACAGCAACTTGCACAAAACATTAAACTTAACTCATGGCTTATGGACATAATGCAAGGGGCCAACCTTTCCTTCTGACATGAGAGTCAAAATTATTGGGGTGTTTTGGGAAGGGGGAAAGTGGCAGCAAGAGGAGTAGTGACATTAGAGTCAAGGGTGAAATTCAGCAGGTTCTGACAGGTTCTGGAGAACCAGTAGCAGAAATGTTGAGTAGTTTGGAAAACTGGCAAATACCACCTCTGGCTGTCTCCAGAGTGGGGTGGGAATGGAGGTTTTGCAATATCCTTCCCCCAGGAGTGGGTAGGGAATGGGGATTTTGCAATATCCTTTCCCTGCCACGCCCACCAAGCCACGCTCACCAAGCCACACCACGCCCACCAAGCCACGCCTACAGAACCGGTAGTAAAAAAAAAATGAATTCCACCACTGATTAGAGTGGGACTGTGATTTGCATGGTTTTCAAAGGGGAGTGGTCCTTTTTCAAAACAGCATTCAGACTACTTTAGGATTTACATTAGTTTTTGTATTCAGTGTACACTTTTTATATGAAGGCAGCCAGACACATGAAAAGATAGAAGTGGAATGCTTTTTAGAATAGTGAAAAATCCTCATTTATGATCCATTTGAGCGGTTCAAGACATTGTACAGGTCCTATTCGTGTCTTATGCTTTTTTTTTCTTTCATTCAATTAACTGCTGGGACAAGTTCTTACAGTTTTCTTGACAAGTTTTTTTTCAAGTGGTTTGCCATTGCCTCCTTCCTAGGGCTGAGAGAAAATATGAAGATCACCCAGCTGGTTTTGTGGTTAAGGCAGGACAAAAATTCACGGTCTCCTTGTTTCTAGCCTGATGTCCTAACCGTTACACCAAATCGGCTCTCTCTGTCTTATAAATAGGATACTGTAACTCACATAAGAGCAGCTTTGGGGAACTTAGACATTGTTCATATGTGTGAATATCAGTTCCCAGAATTCACAGCAATAATCATGTTAACTAGGGAATTCTGGGACTTGGCAGCTTGGAGGGTGTTTAGGTAGGGAAGGCTATCTAAGAGCCATGATTCCAGCTCTACATTCTTGTGCAAGCTGTTCCTTCCCTTGGTCTCCTATCTTGAACTGAATTTCTGTTCAAATTGTCTTGAATGTTAGTAGTAGTTTGCAACTGATTGGGGGAGAAAAACAGTTTACTAGTGTTCAAGGAAACATGACTAGTAATTCCACAGCAAACAGAATACACTGAGCTAAAACTCTTACATGTATTCCAGTGTCCTGTTCAGACATATTGATAATCTAAATAATTATAACAATATAAATTGATCACACTTATGTAGGGAGGCATGGATAAGGCTTGGAAAAAACCACCCAGGAGCCATTAAGATAACAACAGGAGCAGGAACATGTCCTAAACCCAGGAGGTAGGAAAGTATTTGAAAGGGACATAGACTGGTTCCCCACTAACCATAGTGGTATAAAGAGGGAGGGAACAGAGGTAGATTTATAGATTCTATTATTACAGTCTATCTCAATAAAGTATATTTCTGGTTTTCCTGTGGAGTCAGTTTCTTGATCAGGTCTAACCCATAGGGATGATGACTTGTATTTTAAGTCATTTGTTTAGTTTTTCTTCTGCTGCTACATATTTGTTGTATGACTGGCTGTTGTTTCACATAGCTGTCATTATCTACAAAATGCAATACTGTGTAATTCTCTTCTTTAAGGTGTCAGAATAAGTGAAGTTGAAATAAATGCAGAGTAGATGTGCTGGCCTTTTCTAAAAACATAAAGAAAAGGTTATTTTACTGTATTCACTGTATTACTTAATAAACTTTTAATGAACTAATATCTACTTTAGCATACATATACTGCATTATCCAGAAACAAAATTGTCAGATATAAATGCCTTATTCTCCAATGTGTAAATAGTGTACAGACAGGGTATCAGGGGTTAACTTATTCTTCACTTCTTAATGTATTCATAATTCACCACTCCCACATATAGCTCCACCCATTGTATATATAAGGAGCTACCCACACCATTTCCCTTGCTTCTATCTGTGAATATTCAGTGAATATAGAATGCCTAATGTAAATAAAAGAATATATAGTTAAATCTTTAACTCTTGTCGATCTTATTGAGTCTGATCCTGAAAATATTGCAACAAACTGGTAGCAGAGGATGGTTAATTGACTCAATAAAAGGCTTTAAAATGTCTAAGAAAGATAGGCCCAACACCAGGGCCTACAGCAAAGAAATGGAAACGGAACAAGAAATAATCAACGAATCCACGAATGCAATTTCGAGAGAATCCGAAGAATACACCACTGAAGACGAAGAAATAATTGATGACCAGGAGGAAATCGAAATAGAAAATAACGAACTCAGGTCAGAGATATTAAAACTATTGAAAAGCCAGAAGAATGATGAAAGCCTCATCGCGGACCTCCAAGATATGCTAAAGAACAGCGGAGCAGCGAGAGAGAAAAACATCACCAATGAAAAACCCAAAGATCCAAAAATAGTGAGTAATATGACTGCGGAGAAAATCATTACAAAGAAGAAAAACGATGATCCCGCGCAAAAATTTGAATGGCGGCCATCTTGGTTTCAACCGGCCTCCAAGATGAACGAAGCAGAGCCAATCAGCAAGCTCAATTCAAAATTTCTGGCGCGAAAAATATTATCGGACAACGAAAACGAAAAGGAAGATTCAAACACCTCAGAAGAATCAGAACCAGAAAGCGAGGAAGATCCAACAAAACACCAAATAAAATCAGCGATGAAAACGCTCTTTGCTGCATTTGGACCAAAACTGAAAATTACTAAAAAGACACCAAAAAAGCGAACGAGCAAGCCGATGCCTCAAGACCTGCCCGCTCCCATCCTGACTACTAGAGCGCTGACGCCGGAACCCAGAGAGCCCTGCCGATACCGCCCCACGCCGCAGACCGAAGCAAGCACCAACGCTTTCAATAGAAGAGGAAGAACAGCCACCGTCGCCAGAACCCCCAAAGTCGAACCAGAGACCGACTCATCTGAAGAAGAGCAGAGCGAGCAAGCCGCAGTGAGGAGAACCTTCCACGACGCCGCCGAAGAAGAAATGAGCATCGCGCATGCGCGAAACTACGCTGACGATCCGGGAAGACATGAACAGGAGAGAAGATCATGCAGACTCGTAGCGAGCATCCCCACGCCGTTTTGCAATTTTCTGCATTTACGAGACCACGGACTACCTCAGGTTGTAAGTAATGGACCCAATAATGTCGGAAATTTACCCAGTGACTTCCCAAAACTAAGGGTTGATGGCATTAATTTACAAGAATGGTATCAACAGCTCCAGGTTGTCTTTATGAAGGAAAACTTACTGTTTTTTATCACTAGTCCCCCAAAAAGACCTTGGACACTAAAAATAGATTGTTTACACCATAGAGCTTTTTTCTTAATAATATCTAGTGTGTCTCCTGCAATGTATCACAGCATTAAGCCAAATTTGACTGTTTCAGAAATTATTCAATGCATGTTTAATTTGTTTCACAGTGACAGTGTAGCCACCACCACAAGGATATCTAAAGACTTCTTTTCATCTAGGATAAAACCAGGGGTTTCCATAAGTGAACATTTAATATCTTTGAACAAAATAAGAGCTGAACTGCATTTGAGGGGGGAGGTGATTTCAGACCAAACAATGAAAAGTGTCATTATTAACTCACTTGACCCATCATGGGACAATTTTATGTCACATTTAGACACAATCAATCTAGGGTATTTATCCATAGAAAGCCTATCTAACAAATTGATAACAGAAGATAATTCTAGAAGAAATCGTTCTAACAATCACACAGAACATAAACCATATAGGAAAGTAGCTTTCCAAGAAAAATATAGTGGAACATTTAAATGTCACAATTGTGGGTCCAGGGAACACAATAGAAGAGATTGCCCAAAATTCTTAAAAGAAAGATATAGATCAGAATACAGAAACAAATACGATTATAGACAACCTTCCATAGAAAGGCATAGATATAGGAGCCCACCAAATCACAGAGAGAATAGAGGGGGCAGAGACAATTCAAAGGATAGAAAGTCTGGTTCACTGAATGGATTAAATAAACAAGACAACACTAACACACAACAAAGTGAGAACAATAATTGGCTTATTGATTCTGGAGCAACTAATCACACCACTAATAACAAAAGTATATTGTCTTCATTTACAGAAGATAAATTTGTAATTAAGGTAGCTAACCAAGAAAAGGTTCAAGTATTAGGTAGAGGAAATGTAACCTTGCCTGGTTTAGGAAAAATAGAGGGGGTATTACTAATACCTGAAATACCTCATAACATATTAAGTGCCATAAAACTAAGCAGAGATTCTGACATTAACATCGTCTTTTCAAAAGGAAAGGCAACTTTGGAAAAGAATAAAATAAATGTAGGCACTGTGGTGACTAAAGGAGGACTACCTTACCTAATAACGAAAGAAAAATGGTTACATAACATTGATTCAAATATGGAAGACTGTATTGAAATAGATGATGAGAATGTTAGCAACAGTGACAATGATGAATGTAAAATATCTCATGATCACACAGATGCACACAACGATAAGAAGCCAAAGATAGGTAAACCAATTCATGATGAGTGTGCTCACATATTGCATAGGAAGTTAGGACATGCCAGTTTTCCTGTAGTGCAAAAAATGACTGAACACGCAGAAGGTGTTAAAATAAAGAATTGTGAAAATTATCTGGAATGCTCAGTATGTAAATCTACAAAACTAAAAACTAGTCCCAGGCCAAGAAAATCTACCAGATCAACTAACAAAATTTTTGATTTAGTACACATGGACTTAGTTGGTCCATTAACTCCATCAATCACTTATAGGAAACGTTACTTCCTGACAATAGTGGACGATTATAGCCGCTATGGATTTGTTTACACATTAAAACACAAAGATGAAACATTTCAAAAATTTAAAGAATTTTACAAACGCATAGAAACACAACACAACATCAAAATAAAACAAATTATGACAGACAGAGGATGCGAATTCATGTCTAAAGAATTCTCACAATGGTTAAAAGACAAAGGAATGTTACATTACACATCTAGTCCATTTTCTCCGTTCCAAAACGGGATTGCAGAGAGAAAAAATTCCACATTACAAACCATGATTAGATGCACATTGGAAGATGCTGGCTTAAGCAAACAATTCTGGTCAGAAGCCTTACATTATTCAAATTACACACAAAATAGAACATGGTCCAGCATTATAAATAAGACACCATATGAAGTGATGTATGATAGAAAACCAAAATTAGCACACATGCATATATTTGGAGTCACAGCAGACGTACACATACCTAAACAATTAAGAAGAAAGGGAGAAAATGTGTCCAGGAGACTCAGATTTATGGGATATGAGACTGGCACTAAAGGATACAGATTCATTGATAGTAACAACAAATTTATAGTCTCCAGAACAGCTGTGTTCCATGAACAAGCTAACTGGTCTAAATTACATCTTAATGAGATATTCCCAAATAAACATGAAGATACAAAATCTCATGAGAAAGGGACTATAGAAAAACAAAATATCAACAAATATAAAAACAAAACCAAAACTTGGACAAATAGCCAACTCAAAATAAAGACAGATACACTAACAAAAAAGGAAGCAAGATATTTGCATGATAACGATAGTAAACCCGAGAAAATCATTAGAAACACCAGAAATCAAATGCCAAATAAATACAAGGATTATGTAATGCACATGAATGGTGAACCAACAACACCCAATACATACGAGGAAGTGTTAAAACTTCCTCACGAAGAAAAAGAAAAATGGGAATTAGCAATGAAGAAAGAGATGGAAAGTTTACAAGGACTAAATGTATTTACACCTGCATCTGCACCTAAAGATAAGACAATTATTGGTACCAGATGGATATATAAAATTAAGAATTTAGAGGGAGGAAATACTCTATACAAAGCTAGATTGGTTGCACAGGGTTATGCACAGAAATATCCAGAGGACTATACTGACACGTATTCCCCCACTGTAAGAACAGAGAGTGTCAAAACAGCTCTAGTGATAGCTTCAGCACTCAATCTAGATGTATTCCAATATGACATACAGACTGCGTACCTACACGCAAAATTAGATAAAGAAATATACGTGAGGGCACCTCATAGTCCATACACAAACAAAAATGAGACTTGGTTGTTAAACAAGAGTTTATACGGGCTAAAACAATCTGGTAAACGGTGGTATGATTGTTTAGTAAAAGTACTTAAGACCATGGACTTCAACGCTACCACTGCTGATAATTGTTTCTTTGTCAAGAGGGGTGATGATTACATTGAATTTGTATTGATTTATGTGGATGACATTTTATACATAGGAAAACATAAAGAAAGAAGAGAAACTTTTGTAACTAAACTAAATGAACATTTCTCATTGAAATCTTTAGGCAAGGTAAACAAATACCTTGGTGTCCAAATTAATAAGACAAAAAGGGGATTCAAACTTACCCAGAGAGATAAGATCATAGATCTTTTAAATAAATGCAACTTAAACAATGCCAAACCTTGTGATACCCCTATGCAAACTGACTTTCTAAGGAATTCTGATGAATCTTCTCCCGAGTTCAAGGACAATACATTCTATAGATCAATCATAGGTTCACTCCTTTACATATCTAATTGGACTAGACCGGACATCGCTTTACCACTCAATTTATTATCTAGGCATGTCAGCAAACCAACAATGTACCACTGGGAAGCTGTTAAAAGAATTTTAAGATATTTAAAAAGTACACTAGACTTTTGTTTAATGTTAGAACCTAATGATATTAAAGAACCAAAGCTTACGTGTTATGCAGATGCAGATTGGGCTGGAGACACCTCATGCAGAAAAAGCACATCCGGTTATGTATTCCTCTTAAATGACTGTCCAGTTTACTGGTACACTGGTAAACAAGAACTAGTAGCTACTTCAACAACAGAAGCGGAATATGTTTGTTTATCCAAAGCCGCAAATAATCTTGTATGGTTTAATGATTTAATTTCAGATGTCTGGAAAAAACCTGCTCTGCCTTTTGTTATGCATGAAGACAATAAAGCAGCCATTGAAATATCTAGATCTGATGCCATTGGACAAAGATCCAGACATATAGATATAAAATTTAAACATGTGAGACAATTATCTCAGGATGGATTTATTAAAGCAGTGCATTGCGACACTTCAGAACAATTAGCTGATATATTAACGAAGCCTTTACCTTCTAAACAGCATAAATACTTAACCTCAAAGTTGTATGTTTTGTATTGTCCTGAATCTGAATGTAACTGGTGTTGTATAACGAATCGGCATTTAGAGGGGGATTTGTCAGATATAAATGCCTTATTCTCCAATGTGTAAATAGTGTACAGACAGGGTATCAGGGGTTAACTTATTCTTCACTTCTTAATGTATTCATAATTCACCACTCCCACATATAGCTCCACCCATTGTATATATAAGGAGCTACCCACACCATTTCCCTTGCTTCTATCTGTGAATATTCAGTGAATATAGAATGCCTAATGTAAATAAAAGAATATATAGTTAAATCTTTAACTCTTGTCGATCTTATTGAGTCTGATCCTGAAAATATTGCAACAAAAATAATTATTTAATGAGAAGAAATTAAATTCTAAAAGGAGCTTAAGAAAGAAACTACCTGCAAGATGTTCAGATAGAACTAAACAGTAACTATTCATATAACAACGTTGAATATATCACAGATATTCATAAAAGAATGAGACCAAATTGAATAATTTGTTGTGATCTTATCCTGCTTTGAAATATATATACATTAGTTTTATTTCTCTTGCATGTGAACATAGATTATATTAATATCAGTATTTGATTCATTCATTACATGCAATCAAGTTGGTGTCAACTCTTAGTAACCACATAGATAGATTTTCTCCATTATGATCTATCTCTACTCTTATCCTTCAAGCCTTCCAACAGTTCACTCATCACCACTGTAACTGAGCCCACCCACCTTGCTGCTGGTTTTGTCCTATTCTTTTTTCCTTTAAGGAAAGGAACTTCCACAATACATTATTGTCCAAAATACAATAATTTGAGCCTGGTCATTACACCAAACTCTGGGTTGATTAGTTCAATGATCCATTTGTTTGTTTTCTTGGGTGTTCAGTAGTGTTTTATAACACAATTCAGTAGTGTTCTATAATACAAAAGTTCTAACACTATAAATACTTTCCTATCCTACTTCTTCAAAGTCCATTTGTCACTTCTATATTGTCATGGGGAAATACCATTTGCTTGCTTGCACTACATACATCTTTGTAGGTATATGGACAGAAGATGGCCTTTGAGTATCTTTCTGAAGGTCTGCATAGCTGCTCTACCAAGTATTAGTCTGTGGAATATTTCTTGTCTGATTGTTCCTTCACTATTTTGGTTGATCCCAAAATGCAGAAACTATCTACCACTTTGATATCTTCCTTGTCAATTTTAATTATTAACAATTAAATATTAACAGAGGGAGAACAAAGAACCCAATTTATATCACAGTTAAAAATAGTTTCTGTGGTTTAGTGATTTAATTGTTTAAACTCTCCTCCCCTCCAGTCTGATTTATGTAGGTGTGTGTCAATTAGGATTTTTATAAAAATCATTAAGGTTACCAGATCTGAACTGCCAAAATAAAGGCAAATATAGATAGATTCCAAGAGATCCAAGAAAACACCAAAGTCTTTGTGGCCAATTTGTGGCTGTCTGGATTTCTATAGTCCACAATTTTATCTTAAGCATGGAGTAGGCATTAAAAAAAATTAACCTCATTCTGTAGGCATATTGTAGTGGAATTTTTTTTTTACAAAAAATAAACTATAACATAAAACAATTGATAGCAATCTCACATGTTTTTATATATTGTAGGCCATACTCTCTTGAGTTTATTTTTTGTTTTATCTTGTAATTTTGCACATATAAAACATCTGTTCTCTTGATGAATAGAAAAATTGGATATACATTGGAGAGAGGAAGCAATTGCAGAGCTGATTAAGGTCAATCATAGAAATCACATTGAAAGTATCACTTATGCTGCAATATATGTCAGATGAATACAGTGGTTTAATAACTAGCTAGGATTAAATCTCTGGCTGATCTCAATGACACTTATTTCTAAGTAGACATAGAGGATTTTAATGTAGAAAAGATCACTTGTACAATTATACAACTGGCCCAAAAATACTTTTCTAATTCATTACTTTATTACTATTAAATTCAGTCTGATAATTCATTTTTAAATATCTGAAATACCATCCATCAGAGAAATGAAAGTGAATTGCTGTTCCAAATACATTAGAATAAGAAAAAAGTTCAGATCACCAAATAATAACTAAACCAAAGAATTTATGACCGAAAGAAACAATTATTTTCCTATCAAATTATGCTGCCACATTTGGATTATAAATCTATTTTTCTTTTTTTGCAAAGTCTCATATTGACAGGTGGTGTTGTATAAATAGCTATAATAATTGAATAATCAACTATGTGAAAAAATGACTTTTGTTTTTACAGTCTGTTTTAATTTGATAGACAAGCAATTGTTTTTCTTTCATTTTCTCCCAAGAGAAGAAAATGCCCGTGAGACAAGCAGTCAGTGAGAAATTGATCCACCTTTGTGTCCTTTTATGACAATGTTTTGTTTCATTATACAGTTATCTGTCCTGGAGTCTGCAGCCTCTTGAACTTCCTGCATTTCATTTAATTCCAAGGAAAAATAATAAAATTCCAGGGAACTCATACAAGATGTATGAGTTTTAGATCAGGAAGTTTGCTGCAAAATGATGAGAGAGGTAACATCTGTGCTCTCTTCCACTTTCAAAGCTGCAGTGAGCTCAAAAACTTAAAATCTAAACATATTCAAAAGTGCCTTGAAAGTGGGGTAGAACAACCGAAGTAATTTTCATTCAGGCTGTTGTATAAACCTTTGGAGCAAGGCTTCTTTTCAATGATAGCTTAACCAGAGCAACTTCAAGGGCTGATTTTCAAACCAACATCATGATATTGCTTCTAAAAGTAAACAATTATATTGCTTCACTTTGTTCACAGATTTTTTTTTTAACAGATACTAAAGGGGATACTGTATGTCATTCCCCTCCTTGTTTGAGAGGTGCAAAGGAGGATGTGCTGCTCATTTTCTGTGGCAGGGGTCTCCAAACATGGCAACTTTAGGTAAAGGTAAAGATTCCCCTCACACATATGTGCTAATCGTTCCTGACTCTAGGGGGCGGTGCTCATCTCCGTTTGCAACTCCCCATGACTGGCTGGAGAATGTTGGGAGTTTGAAGTTCACAAGTCTTAAAGTTGCCAAGTTTGGAGAGCCCTGTCCTACAGTATGGATCACGTCAGCTTTTGATGAGCCATTTTGGAGAGCACATCCTTATGCCATCTCCAGCATGGCTCCTACCAGAGCCCAAAGCAGTTTTCGCTGAAGTACAACACCATTCAGAAGTCTCTTCAAACATTGATAAATGACACACAAGGTTCATGTTTGGAGGCAACATGAATTCCTTCATCAGAGCAAATTGCATTTCTTCTTTGCTTCAGCTGAAAGAATCATGTTGCCTTTGGGATATAATTTTTTTTAATTGAAGCAATTCAAGGTCCTCTTGCTAAAGTTTAATTTTCAAAGGGAATTAATTGAGAAATCAAAAGATAGCTTTCAGCCCAGCCTCACCTCTAACCAAAGTCCGTATGGCCCAGCTACATGCTTGTTTTTCTGCTCAAAACAAAAACAAAACAAAAACAAAACAATAACACAGTAGCTAAAGTTATTAAGGCTTCTAATTGAATTACCTTGTTGGCATATCTGAAAGCTGACTTATCTTTATTGCTTCCCATTTTAAAATTCTGTAAGACCTACCTAGCTAATAATGATAAAAGTATCCTAAAGTAATAATCTGAAATAAGATAGAAGAGTGTTTTAAACATTTTCTGCACACCCCTTTTGAGGCAGAGAAATATGCATTACTGGCTTACTGTATATAGTATCTGGAAGATAGCTGTGGAAAAATATTGTGATTCTTTGAAAATAATGGGCTAATAAAGCAAGCTGTCCTTGACCATGAATTCTGTTGTTCAACTTTCAAAATGGCCATTTTAAAATTGCTTCAAAATGATAAACAGTGGGCTATCAGAACTCCCATCATCCCATTTTAAAGAGCTGACTGAACAATCATCATTAAAAGCATTTGAACAGTACTTGGAAGAATGGGGATGAGATCATTAATAAAAGATGGGCATTCATACTATGGATCTGGCACACAAAGTGGCTTCTAGCCTTTTCCTGGCTACAATTCCTTAACACAGAGTATTCTTTCAGAAGCTTGCTTCATCTATTACCTGAGTACTACAACAACATAAATATATTTTCTTCTAATCATATCTGAATATTACTCTAAATTTTTTTTCTTAGCATTGCAAGACTCAAAATAAACCACTAGTCACATTGATATGTCATGCTAAGCTTGATCAATGAGGCTTGATTTCTTGATCCTGTACAAGTGGCTATGTAAACAAATCAAGAATTATGGCTAGATTTTTTTTTAATTTGATTTATATGCCGCCCTTTTCTGGAGACTCAGGGCGGCTTACAATGTGCTCAGCAATAGCCTTCATCCTTTTGTATATTTATACAAAGTCAGCTTATTGCCCCCACAACTGGGTCCTCAATTTACCTACCTTAGAAAGGATGGAAGGCTGAGTCAACTTTGAGCCTTGGCGAAATTCGAACCTGCAGTAATTGCAGGCAGCTGGTCTTAATAACCAGCTTAATAACAGGGTGCCTTAGACCACTGTACTACCAAGGCTCTTTGGGAGTTATGGCTTGTTTTTGGCTTCTAACTCTTTTCCATCTCTTAACTTGCTTTAGGAGGAAATAAAGCAGAGTTGCCAGTCTACATATTGTACTTATCAACTAAATAATGTTTTTTTCATGATTCATCCACCCATTCCCACTGAGGAGGCAAAATAAGGAGCACACACCAAATAGCATGCATCACAACATGATGCTCTGGGCATATGACAGGAACATGTTATTCTTCTTAATAACTGTATATTCATGTTTATATGAATCAATGTTATACCAGTGAGTACAATCTCTTCTCAGAAAATATACTGAGCTACACATTACCTCCCAAACTTCGACTCTTCTTTGCAAGGTTTGCTGTATTTTTCAAAAGAACGTTAAGGCATTATCAAATGTCTTTGTGTAACTGCAGGCAAAAGTGGTGAGGCTGTTCCTTGTGTTAAGAACTTGCAAGGATTGCAGAAGAGAATGGCAGAGGGAAAAAGAGAGCCTGTCAGTGTGATTGTAGTTTGTCAGGGTAATATAGCCTTCCCGGCCCATCATATTTGAGATTTACAATGGGTAGTGTGGACTGGAAATGCTGGGAGTTGCAATTCAGCATAACTGAAAGGCCCCAGATGCACAGGCTATATTAAGATGTTATCCAGCTGCCAATCAGCTACAGACAAGAAAATTACAACATATTTTGGAATGCACAACACCCTAGAACCACAGTTACAGTACATGATTGAGAGGGTGGACTACAACAATTATCAGAATAAAAAAAAAGCTGCTAAAGTCCACTCTGACATAATTATAAAAAGTTTGATTCTCTGCCAATTGGTCTCTTAATATCACTTCTTACATACAAGGTAAACGTGTGTGTGGCAAACAGCTTTGTATAGCTTCAAATAGCTGGGGATTAGGAATCAGATTATGGATCAAAGTTCCAAGTAATAGATCCATCGCAAGCAAAACTCCGAGGCAGGTGGATTCTTCAAAGAATAGCTTTTTTTGGAATTATCAAATTGGCACATATCTGGTAAAAACCAACTCTGAAGAGCCCCTTGATTTTCACCTAATTAAAAGTAAAAAAAAAAATTCCCCAACCCCAAACAATTAGTCAAATGGCCCAATCAATGCAGCTTCTGCTGGCCTGGTGACATCAGTCCTCTTTCCTCCAGCCAGGTGTGAGAATGTCCTTGGTTCCCAGGTGAAAGAATTTTATTTTGACTACACAAACCCCAGCTATCTCTAATTCCCCCCTCCCTATCCCTTGCTCCAGTGTAGCAGCACTGAAGCTCCAAGATGGCTTCAGTCAGGTCAGCTTCAAGATTGACATTATGACCATGGCTTTGGCCACCATTTTGGTCCCAATGTCAGTAGTGAATGGAGGGGGCTTGTCTCTTCTTTGCAATCTTTTAGCTAAAAATACCTGCTGTGCTAACTACTTGTTAAAACAAAATGGAAGGCAGCCATAAGGGTATCTGCGGGGTGTTTCAAAAAAAAAAGACAAGGTAACAGTTCTGCAATGAAAGTCCCCATCCTTTTTAAAAAAGTCATTGCACACACAATGAATTTTAAGAAGGACTTTTATCACAAGGCCACCATCTTGAGTTGTTCCACACACCCACACACTACAATGTCTCTATTGTTGCTTTATATTTTGCTTTATTAGTAGCTGGCAAGTGGAATCTCCATACTATGTCAGATAATAACCTTGGTGGTTTTAAGACTGGTATTTACCTTTGAGTAAGTTGAAAAACCAGGATGTTCGTTGCAAGTTGTTTATTCCTCCCTGATATGATTTTATTGCAGTTGCCTCCAACTAATTGAATAAAAAAATTCTTAAGCGGTCAATCATGGTATTTCTCTGTGCTTGGTTATTAGTTATTATTTCTAATAAATGATATTTCAGTCTCCATGTTAGCTAGTGAGATACAGATATCTTTCAGGGAATAGAAATACTTGTTTAATGTAACATAGTTCATAAATGGGCAGACTGGATTTTAACTATTTGCTCATTTTCGCTTAGAAGTTTTACAGAATAAATTTTTTAATTACCTTGTAAGTAAAAATGTGGACCTGTGGTGATTTGTGACAAAGTTTGTTTCTAAAATTCATTCATAGATTAGATAAGCTGTTGAAGATTTTGTTTAGTTTTATGTATTATTTGAACTTCAATTACTACATCTGTGTTCTACAGACAAGCTTATCAATCAAGATCAATAAATATAATTGTATCAAAGGAACAGACCTCTGAACAAGGTTGTACTCAAATGGTATATTTATTAAAATAAGGACCACTCAATACAGTGGATTTATTTCCAATAAATGATTGTAGGACATCAAACTACATGTTCTGATCTACTCTGTAAACAGGAAAAAAATGTTATATTTTACACATCCTTTCTTTGCCCGATACCCACACTAGTTTGTATATAGCCCTTTCCATACTTGAAATATGTTTGCTATCTGGAATGTGTTGTCTTTCAAACAACGATTTGCACAGCTAAAGAGCAAGGTTGAAAACATGTTGACTTATTTGAAATTTCTTTGTTGGCCATTTTCAATCGCACATTTTTTAAAAAAAATATACAACTCATTGTAAATAATGTACAAAAATTACAGTGTGGCATCAATAAATTATTGTTGTCATCAAACAAACAGAAACAGCCACCTATTAGACAGATCAAGTGATTAATCCTTCAGTGAGGTTCGTGTGATTGCTGCATTTTAAAATTGTCATCGAAGTCCAGATTCTGTGTGCTTTTAAGTTTAATACTCTTTTCTTCCCCCCAAAAATTGGACCAATTATTTCCATTTCACTTGCTGCTTCCTTTTGTATTTACAGCCTCAAAAGCTATCATTTTTATGTTTTTCCAATGTGATCTGCAGCCGTGCAATATGAAATATTATGAAACGAGCCAACCAAACCGTTGCAAATAAGATTAACCAACAGTCGCAAATATTCTGTTCATTATTATGTTGGCTTCATGTCTGGTTCATCTTCAGTCTCAGGGCTCTAGCAAGTATGCTAATAATCTCCATCTGGCTTTATTTCGCCAACGTCTCTTCCATCATCTGATATCTTTCTTGTATTGCTGTAGGTGTGAAGGTTTCTGCACGAGTCAAAGCACAAAGGAGTATCCTTTTCTTCCCCAATCCTAAAACCTTTCATTCTCATCCTGTACTCGATCATTTAATTGCAATGGGAAAAGCAGAGCATAGTATTGTTTGCCCTTTATTACTTTAAGGTAAAAGAAATACCATGTATTATTTTTTTCATTCTTCTTCATCAAGTATGGTATGTGCAAACGAATTCCTGCCAGGTTTTGGGATTATAACTCTATAACCTTCAGAAAGCAGCCGTCAGGAGATTATGAAAATTGCCATCCCAAATAATCAGAAGTTAGTTGGTAGCCTATGCATAAACCTTTAGTGACTTAGGCAGGCTAATTTTGCTCATTTTTCATGATACCCAGTTCATGAACATGATTTGCCTTTCTCTTTGACCATATTGGGCTTTTGGAATAATATTCACTTTTAATTTACGTACAAAATATATTCCTTTGTATCCAGAAGCCTTCCAATTACTTCCAACAAACATACCATAATCTTGTACCTATCTATTCTCTTCCTATTTGGTAGACTTGAGTCAAACTCTATATTAAAAAATATTAAAGACAAGAATAACAATGAAACTATGATGTTCCACTGAGTAGAAATAAATAAAAGAATGTGAATCTGTGAAAAAGGGATAGATGTGTCATAAAACATCTGAAATGAAGAAAGGATTGAACAGGAAAGATAAGAGAATGTTGTTATTTTGTTACTAAAATGTTGATTAAGGCACAGCTATGGTAGGAATTTTCAGGAAATTCTGAAGAATGGAAGAGATATATAGTGTCATCAGGCTATTTGGCAAGCATTTGATGATAATAAGATGGTTTCTTTTTATACTTTATATTTATTTTCTACAGAAAACAAATGTACATCATTGGCAGAGGCTCAATAATAGTAACTTGAGAAGGATCTTGGAGTTCTAGTAGACAATCACTTGAATATGAGCCAACAGTATGCTGCAGCTGCCAAAAAAGCCAACAGCTGCATTAACAGATGGATAGAATCAAGATCATGTGAAGTGTTAATACCACTTTATAATGCTTTGGTAAGACCAAACTTGGAATATTGCATCCCGTTTGGGCTCCACAATATACAAAGATGTTGAGACTCTACAAAGAGTGTCGAGAAGAACAACAAAGATGATTAGGGGATTGGAAGTTAAAACATATGAAGAACAGTTGCAGGAATTGTGTAAAGAAGGGCTAGGGGTGACATGATAGCAGAGTTCCAATATTTGAGGGGCTCCCACAAGGAAGAGGGGAGTAAATCTACCCTTCAAAGCATCCGAAGATAGGACAAGAATCAATGGATATAAACTAATCAAGGAAGGAACCAGCCTAGAACTAAGGAGAAATTTCCTGACAGTTAGAGCAATTAATCAATGGAACGAGTTGCTTCCAGAAGTTGTGGGTGATCCAACACTGGATATTTTTAAGAACAGATTGGACAATTGTCTGAAATGGTATAGACTTTCCTGCTTGAGCTGGAGGTTGGACTAGAAGACCTCCAAGCTCCCTTTCAACTCTGTTATTCTGTTAAATTCAGATTTCCATTCAATAATAGACTTCATACACTGTATATGGAACTCTTGGCTAGAATTCGGACTGAATTGTATTGAAAATGGAGCGGCATTGAGATATTGTGCCTTTAAAAAAAAAACAGGACTGTTTATTCCATTTGTGGTAAACCCTGTAGCATGTCAAAATAAAACACTCATGCAAAGTTTGTCTGCTCTCCAAAATGTGATCACTTAATTATTCATGTGAACAGAATGTTTGAAGAGAATGTGTAGCAGCTTGTAGCAGAATTGCTTAAAAGAATGTTTTAGCAAGTTTTATTAATGTGATCGCTTCTTGACTTGCATTTGGTGTGGCCTTGTTTGGGATACCAGGGGAAAAAGATCACGGCAGTTGTCAGTGTTTGAGAAAATTTCTGCTTAAGCCCACCTGCTAGAACGTAATATTGTAAGCGGAAAAAACATTTTTCAGCACCAAACTAGCAGAATAGGGTTGCAGGACTAGAAGGCCTGATCAGAGAAAGAACTTGAACACAAAGAGAGAGCAACTGAAGTAGAACACTTCTCAGTACAGATAGTCCTCAGCTTATATCCATAATTGGGATTTGAATGTCCGTTGCTAGGCAATGGAATTGTTAAATGAGTTGTTTCTGATCAGCGAATCACTGAGCTGTTAAGTAAATCATGCTGTTTTTAAGGAAATTTGACTTCTTCTCTTGACTTTGATTGCCAGAAGGAAATGACCACCCTGGACATTGCAACCATCGTAAATATATGCTGGTTGCCAAGCTCCAAAATTTTGATCTCATGACCGAGGGGATTCTGCAATTATTGTTAAGTGCGAAGACTGCTTCTAAGACACTTTTTTCAGTGCTGTTGTGACTTCAAATGGTCACTAAGCGAATGGTTGTAGGTCAAGGATTAACTTTTATATACAATTGATCAGAGAAGGGCCATATGGTTTAGATTAGGATTATAACTATTTTTCTATGGGAAACTTTAAGTTGTGGACATTGACTATGTGATGGCATTAGAGTACATTGTGTCTGAAATATATAAAGTACTTGTTAAAAAGGATAAGGTACATCTTTTCATTTATGTATTTATACCAGATAAATAAAAGGTATGGTTTAATGAATTCTAAAAGGAGACCGAAATATTTGAGCTGGTTTTTGACCTGACTGATAAGGTTTATTTCTTAAATAGATGCATGCTGAGCATTATTCTGCTGATAATTTTAAAATTTCAAAAAATAATGTCACTCTTCTTGACAGTTAAGACTTGACTGAATAGAAAGTTGAACAAGAACTAAAGAACACATGATCCAGAAGTTATTTGGAGGAAAACAGAATTAGGAAGTCATTTGTTTCATTTTCTAATCTAGGACATGTTTATTATACATATATAAGCATCTCAGGTCATACAAAAGAGCAAAATTATCTCAGCAGGAATGTTCAGTCTACTTTATGTAATATGGATGAAATAAAAAGCTTTTCTGGATTCCTGAAACTTATCAACATCAAGCACAAGAATAACTGATTAGACAAAATTATTTTCAGAAGTTGACAATCAGAATTGAATTGTTTAGATAATACAAGTGATGGTGCTTTAAGGTCATTGGCTGTCTCAATTTTCTCTTTTTTCCTCATCCTGAGTATTTGAGAAAGAAATTTGCAAGAACTGCTGCTAGCCCCATAGCCAGCAATTTGGTCAATTAAAAAAAAGAATTGGTTGGCTCTATGGAAAGGAATATAGTGGCCTTGAATGTACATTTTGAAGTTATTTGTATCCTAATCAGTGGTGGGTTTCAAAAATTTTTTACTACAGTTCTGTGGGCGTGGCATGTCTTGGTAGGCATGGCAGGGGAAGGATACTGTAAAATCTCCATTCCCACCTCACTCCGGGGAAAAGATACTGAAAAATCTCCATTCCCTCCCCAATCCAGGAGAAGGTTACTGCAAAATCCCCATTTCCTCCCGATCAGCTGGGACTTGGGAGGCAGAGAATAGATGGAGGTGGGGCCAGTCATAATTTTTACTACCGGTTCTCCGAACTACTCAAAATTTCCGCTATCGGTTCTCCAGAACTGGTCAGAACCTGCTGAAACCCACCTCTGATCCTAATCCATAAATTTTCATGCTGAATACATCTGATACTATAAGAGGACCTCATCAAATCTTATTGGATATGGAGTTGGAATTAGTTTGAAAGAAAAATCTAACTTTGACATATAGGAAAGACACCACTCAGCCATATCTTTCCAAATGCTGATTTTTTAGTTCTGTTATTCTTCATTCCTAGCCAGTGTTATCTAAAGGTTGCATATTTCCCCACTTCTCTTAGGAAGAAATGTGAGTATTCAGCCTATTTTCTTGTCTAGTTTTTTTTTTTTTTTTTTTTTTATGAAATGGGTAGAGAAATTGCCGTGGGGAATTTGAAAAATTGTATGTCTTTTCAAAGTCAGATGTTTGTCCTGCATTTACCCAAATAATATTATGTTGTGATTTGTTTTGTGATTTGATTAGAACCAATCCATCTATAAAAAATGTACATGATGGGAAGTGCTACAGAATTATAAAATGTTAATTATCTAGTAATGAAATCAGATGTTCCCAAACCATATGAATATAAATAACACAGAAAGTAAAGTCTTCATTTTCCCTCTGGAGAATTCTAGCTTTTAGAGAACATCTCCTTTAGCACTGATTTCTCATTAGTATCTTTGTTTTATGCGGAGCGATATGTGTGAGGATCTATAAGTTATAACCATTAATTGGTTATAGTTTGTAATTCTACATGAAACTGGTCAGTTAGACATGGATCCCTATAGTTGTTATCTCTTTAGCTACTAATCTTTTGAGATTTTCATTGCAACCAGCTTTATTTGAATATTATTTATTTATTTATTTATTTATTTATTTATTTATTTATTTATTTATTTATTTATTTATTGTTTAAATTTGTATACCGCCCTTCTCCCGAAGGACTCAGGGTGGTGAACAGCCAAAATTAAAATACATACAATATAAAGTTTAAAATAATTTAAAACAGAATTAAATCGAATTGGCTTCCCAAAAATTAAAACCCATTACCTTTAAAATAACCCATTAAAATTTTAAGCCAGCCCAGCTTGCTGAAATAGGAAGGTCTTCAAAGCTCGACGGAAGGTCCGGAGGTCCGGGATCAGTCGTATTCCTGGGGGTAGCTCGTTCCAGAGGGCGGGTGCCTCCACAGAGAAGGCTCTCCCCCTGGGGGTCGTCAGTCGACATTGCTTGACCAATGGCACCTGAGGAGGCTCTCTCTGTGGGAGCGAATTGGCCGGTGGGAGGTTATCGGTGGCAGAAGGTGGTCTCATAAATAACCGGGCCCTAAGCCATGGAGCACTTTAAAGATGAGAACCAATACCTTGAAGCGCACCCGGAAGACCACCGGAAGCCAGCCAATATTATCGGATGATGCTCCAGGATTTAGTATTCCAGAGGAAAATAATAGCTCTCCATGAAATTAAAGTCTGAAAGGTTTATTATGAAAATTTTAGCTCTCTTATCTTGATGTTTTTCTTCTCAGCCACTCTCCTTCCCTGCCCAGCCCACATGGAGTATTTGCTAGTGGAAGCCCATAATTCTAGTTTTGGGAGTCTTGGTTAAGGAAATGCTAATCATAGCATGGTTTGTCCTTTGTTGATTTAAAGAAGACAATAAACATGTCACCACTGCCACAAACGTGACAAAAAAATTATGATGGTGCAAGCATGATTGAGCTGAGTCATCCTGTTTGGTCTAGTGATTAAGGCACCAGGCTAGAAATCAGGAGGCTATGAGTATGAAAGCCAATTTAACTCTCAGGGCTGTTGTGGGAAAAAAGGAGGAGGAAGAAATATCCGGTATGTTTGCCCCCTTGAATTACTAATAATAATAATAATAATAATAATAATAATAATAATAATAATAATAATAATAATAATAAAATAAGGCAGGATTTTTTTTAAAAAAATCTAAAAATACACTGGGCCAAAATAGAGGCCACAGAAGTAAAATGTCAATATTATGCAAATTAATATATTAGATGCTGATCTGGTCAGAGCTGAATTACTTATGTAACCCTTCTTAAAGCTGTTTATCTATGATTGCATGCATTTATATGTAAAGTTCAGATTTAATGCTACTTTAAGTTCAAATGGAACTTAAGGTATATAATTGTACTTAACTACAACTGATTTTGATAATTCTGTTTATTCAGGTTGAATCTAGATTTCAAGAACATTGTTGTGTGTTTCTTCTTGAGCCATCATGAAACAATGGGCAAATGCTGGAACTGAGCAATGGAATGATGATTTAGACTGATTTAAGATCAATATCTGTCTGTTTAATTAGAATTTTAGCAGTGTACTTTATTAATATGAATAAGTACTTAAAAACTTTGGGTAGCTATGAAAAGGAAAGACCTTGTGTAAAGGTTAATTTAATCTCAAAATTCACAAGGAATATGCAATGGTTCTGCAACTGGAAAATTTATCTGAAGAGAAAATGAATGTCACACATTTTAGCAGAAGTAAAATGTTTTTCTCCGTGTGTCAATTCTCTTGAGGAGACTGTAATTTTGAAAAAAAAAAATCCAGCTTCTAAAATGTCCGATTGAAAAGTTATTTAGTATGTTATATATTTTGTCGAATAACTCAATTGATAACATGTATTTCTTCACAAAAGTTTACATAATAAACTGGCCATTAGCTTTAGCTGATAGCAAAACTAATCCTAATTTTAAAAGATATATTCAAATAGGTAAAATTAAGACATATTCTACCCTGGAGAAAACCTTTCAGATCAGACTGCTACCTACAAATTACCTACACCTTTCATTATCTCCAGTGGGCATACTAGCTAGAGATGATTGATAGTTCATTATAGCTGGAGGCTTGGGACCAGTTTGGGAAAGTCTGCTTTAGCCAAGTAAACATTAGCTTTTTATGTTAGGAATGGAAATATGACCATAAATAGAAATGGCTGGAGTTTATAAAGGATTTAAACATTATGACTGGGCTCTGTCTTTTTCTCAAATTAATGCTAGTAGCTCTAACAATTCAATTATTATTGTTTTTTGTTTACAGTCTTGACAGTTTGCAAAATCTCTTGAAATCAACTCTCCAAAACTAGATTCCCATGAAAGGGAAGGGGGAGATGATCTTGCTGTATCCCATGCTTGACTTGAACACAGGGCTCCTTAAATCCTCCTCTCTTAGCCCAATCTATTACATAGGATTCTTATGGGGATTAAATTAAGATCCCCTTCACCCAGGTAAATTGACTTGACCTCACTGGTGGAAAGGATATATAAATAAATAACTTTAAGTTTCAGTTACATCGGAAAGCCTTTTCCTTTATTAAAATTCATAGTATTGTTGGGGGTTTTTTTTAACAAAAAACATTGAGTAGATTCATGCTCATTGGACTCTCAAATGTATGGATGGGATTATAAGAGAAGACAAAACTACTTTTTAAATTTGCTGATTGACAGTTGCAAAAATAAATAAAAAATAAACAACTTTTTGGAATGGAAAATCATGTATTTTGTGTATGAGAGATTACACTGCCACACAATCCATACAATGTGCAATGGAAAACTAATTTTCCAAAATTACTAAACCATTCAAAAGAATTTTATCCATAACATAAATCACAGATGGGCAGTTTGCAGCCCTTGATTAAATTTTATGTTGAGCTGATTTAAGAAGTCGTCCACACGCAAAGCGTTCAGATGTTTTTTTTTTTGTTTTTTTTTTAATTGATTTATATGCCACCCTTCTCCGGAGACTCAGGGCGGCTTAAAATGTGTTAAGCAATAGCCTTCATACTTTTGTATATTTATACAAAGTCAGCTTATTGCCCCCACAAACTGGCTCCTAAATTTACCTACCTTAGAAAGGTGGTTTAACAGATAATTTCAATATAGAAAAAGGAACAAGGCAAGGTTGTCTCTGTTATTGTTTATTTTGACACTGGAAATTTTACTAAATAAAATACGTGGGACAGATATAATAAAGGGAATTAGAATTAGACAGCATGAGTACAAGCTACGAGCATTTGCAGATGACCTGGTGGTTAATTTAGCCCAACCAGTACAATCGATTACAGCCTTGATGGATATAATCTGCTCATATGGACAAGTATCTGGTTTTAAAATAAATACAACTAAAACAAAGATAATAGCTAAAAATATGGTCAGAAGCCAGAAAGAAGAGATAGAAAGGTTAACAGGATTTGAAATAGTTAAGAAGGTTAAATATTTAGGGGTTTATATTATAATTGCAAATATGAAATTTTATCATAATTATGAACCGTTATGGCAAAAAATACAGAAAGAGATGGATAATTGGAAAAAATTACAACTGTCTTTGCTGGGTAGGATAGCCGCTGTAAAAATGAATATCTTACCAAAATTTTTATTCCTTTTTCAAATGATACCTATACTTAAAAAAGATGAAAATTTGAAGGAATGGCAGAAGGGCATAAACAAGTTTGTGTGGGCAGGGAAGAAACTGAGAGTTAATCAAAAGATAATGCAAGACATCCGAGAAAGAGGTGGTCTTAAAATGCCTAACTTAAGATTGTATTATGAAGCCGCTGCCCTCTCAGCAATTACAGATTGGATAAATTTAACGGAGGAAAAGATATTGAATATTGAGGGATATGGTCTGGTCTACGGCTGGCATGCTTATCTATTGTATGACAAGAAAGTAGATAAGACTTTTAAAAGTCATTTATTAAGAAATGCTCTATTGCGTGTCTGGAAAAAGTATAAATATAAATTAAATGATAAGTTACCAATATGGACAGTACCCAGACATGCGATAGAGAACATAAATTTGGAGCAAAAGCAAGATAAGATTACATATAAGGAACTCCTTTATAAGGAAGGAGTCAGATTACAATTAAAATCTATGGAGCAATTAAGAGAAGAAGGAATTATTAGGACTTGGTTTCAGTATGGTCAGCTGCAGGCCAGATGGAGAGAAGATCAAAAAATTGGTATTTTGCAGCAGGATGAGAATTTGAAAAGCAAATAAGAGATAAAGGTCAAATGCATATAAAAAGGTTGTATAATGTATTAGTGGAAATAGACTCAGAAACAGAGCTAGTCAAGGATTGTATGATAAAATGGGCACAAAACATAAGTGAACGAATAATGATGGAAACATGGGAAAAGATATGGGTTAGAAATGTAAGATTCACACAAGCTCAAAATCTAAGAGAGAACTTTTATAAAATGTTTTATAGATGGCATTTAGACCCAAAAAAACTAGCCTGTATGTACCCAAATTTACAACCTAAGTGTTGGCGATGTGAGTGTAAAGATGCTACATATTTTCATATATGGTGGACATGTAAAAAATTAAGGCTTTTTGGATAAAAATATGGTGGATTATTCAAAATATTTTAAGGAAAAAAATTAAATTTACACCACAGTTTTTTCTGCTGGGAATAGTTACGGATTGTACTGTAATAGAGACTAAGTTGGTTTTGAATTTAATAACAGCTGCCAGGTTACTGGTGGCACAGTATTGGAAGAAGGAAGATCCACCCACCATTGAGGAATGGACACTAAAAGTCGTGCATTTGGCAGAAATGGCAAAAATTTCATCATACCTTAAAGACCATTCAAATGAAAGATATATATCGGAATGGAGAAGATGGATTGACTATATACAAAAAAAGTATCTAAACAAGAAGATACATATAGCTTATGAATGAAATAATATTTAAGTAGTGTATGTTTATAGTTTTTTGAGTTATAAGGAGTTACAGACATAGGGAGAATATGAATGCAATAATTTGTTAGCATATTTTAGCTTTATGTTTGTGAATGCTATACCCTGTGCTTGTTCTGGGAAGTCTAGGGACGGGGGTGGGGGGGAAGGAGGGGAAGGGGGGTGGGAGGCAGGGGGTGGGAGGGGTTGAGGGGGGAAGGGTGGGGGGGAGAAAATGTTTGTATTTCCTATAAAACTTTTCAATAAAAAAAAAGGATGGAAGGCTGGTGAGATTTGAACTTACAAGTAATTGCAGACAACTGGTGTTAATCACAATGCTATCAGTCTGCTAAGCCACCAGGCCCAAATGGACAGATGTTGATCTGTCCATTTCTAGGCAAGTGGGTATCATAAAGAGAACATGATTGTGGGGATGGAAAGAATATCAGATGGGATGGAATTATAATGTAACCCAACCTATTTCTTGGTTTTTGCCTCTGCTACAATAGCTTGCTTTATTTCCTCCCATCAATTCCATGTAGACTTCACTAGATCAACCATAATGGAATGCAACCCATAGAAAAAGAAAAGTTGTTAGCTTATTGAAAAGGATGGATATGAATTGAAATGACTACGTTTAAGATATTTTTATTTATAGAAATTTTAATGATACTTTTGTTAAACTTGCCTCATCCTTTTAGGCATAAATGTCCTTCTTGAACAATCATTGATATGGATGTTATTACAGTTCAGTTCAGGACCTATGGGGGTTTTTTTAACGTATGAATTCTTTATACATCAGGCCTCATTTCCCCAGACCAGATTTCATAATTTTAGTTCATTCTAGGGCATGGTTTGACGCTAAGTAGAACTGGATTTACTTAGTCTAAATATCACTACCATAGCATCACAAGTATGACTCCCTGAGTCCTCAGGGAGAAGGGCGGTATACAAATTTAACAATAAATTTTAGGCTGTATATTCTGGGCTTCAGTTCTCTTCTCATGAGTATAGATGTTTTATGTGGGGTTTTCATGGTGGGTTGGGTTGTGAAAAATCATGAATATGGTTCATGAAGACTATAATTCTACAAATTTTAGGGAGAGACTTGTATGCCAACTCTCTCATGGTTGCCAATTGTTTTTCCTGTGAGACATACAAGTATGTACAGTATGTTGAGTGTAAGATGGAGAAAATGAGGCTGAAGGAGAATGGGTGTGTAGCAGGGGTGTGTTCTACTTACCTCTGCTACTGGTTTGCAGGAGGAGTGTGCACGCACGCTTCTGCACATGCACAGATTATTCATGATGATGTCTGGGTGGGTGGGCAGACCCTCCCGCCGCCGTTACTACCAGTTTGCAAGAACCAAACTGAACCGGGAGCAGCCCACCACTGGTGTGTAGGTACAGTCCTTTTTCAAAGTTGAAGTTGGAACTGTATTACATTTGTATATACTGTAATACATTTGTTCATGAAATGCTAATTGTGAGGAGATTATTTGAGTATTATCTCCTCACACAATTAACATTTCATAAACAAATGTAATACCATTCCAACTTCAGCTCTGAAAAAGAACTGTACCTACACATCCATTCTCTTTCAGCCTCACTTTCTCTGTCTTACACCCAACTTACTGTACATCATATATAAAACAGTATTCAAAGTGCAGACCAAAAAACTGGCTGATATTATTTGTCCTTAAGATTAGAAACAAGCTTGAATTTTAAGAGAATGACTTGTGATAGTGTCAGAAAGTGTTAATGCAGTGACTTGGCTAAATTCCAAATTGATAATTAAGTTCTTCCTATCTAAAATACTTCCTACAGAATGAGATGAAAAAAATATGTCATTATTTGCTGTCCTGGATAAAAGGTAACTCCTCCAGTCTCAGACTTCTGAGGAGAGGAACACCTCTGAGGGACAAACTATTCCCCCCAACTACTCTTAAAAGCAATCAAATGACCCAAAACTGGTTTTTTTCAACATTTGCCCATTTCATTGCAAATTTGAGTGGTGCAATCTTAAAATGGGGAGCAGGGCAAAAATTAATTTGCTGAGATCCATATGCAACCTGTGGTTCTATTCCTGGGTTAATTGACCAAGGAAATCTGATTGTCTTTTTTTTTTTTTCTATGATTTAATACTGTGGTAAGAAGAACATTTGTGTGCAAAACCCGAAACCCTACCAATGCTGCTAAAGTTGAACTATAGTTGTCAGCAACTCAACCAATATGGCTACTAATGGCTAGTAATGAGGGATGTTCTCGGTTCTGCTCAGAACATCTGGAAAGTTATAAGCTTCACTGGTCTGGTTTATATGCACATTCTCTTTTCAAGAAAGCTCAGAGCAGTATGTGAAGAAAATTAGATGATTTTGAAAGACAGTGCACTTACACATCTAAGAGAAACATGTTCCTTCTTTAATACCAAACATGTTTACAGAATCTGATCCAGTTTCTCTCACACACAAGTAATACATGACTTTGTGAGCAGACAGCAGCAAATTGTACTCACCAGATTTGGCAAGTGGTAATGTTTCTGCTGACTATTGAACCAGCCAATGTAAATTACAGAATGTAGAACATGGTCAGCAGGAGAAGCTGAGGCAGGAAATTACTGAATCCAGATGGAAAACAATGTGGGTGAGATGTGCCAGCTGGCATATACAGCATGATCCCCAAGAGCTTTGTCCGAATGTCAGTCTCTGCATGGTGTACTTTAAAAAAAAATAGAACATATAGTCTGTAGATGTCTGCTAAATTCTAGCTGGAGACTGCAGGGAATCATGTGTTGTGCTTAGTACGTGCACAAATGCAAATCAGTTTGACATGTGTCCTATGGTACGACAGCATTGGGCATATTATGTACAATGTCCTCATTAAAGATATGATGATGATGATAATAACATTTTCCCAGCTTGATTACTGCATCATTCATTTCACTCGCTGACTGGTTGCCACTTGAAATTAAACATTCATAAGGTGATGTCAAACAATTTGAGAAAATGCATGTTACATATGTTGTATTTTTTACTAACTTTTAAATGCTACTTTTATGCGGTTTTTCAATTTTTGATAATTCATCCCAACAGCCCTTTCTGTATTGCTACATCTGTCTGCATTATTTAACTATAGCCTTCCTTAGTTGCTGCAACATGTCCCACTCGCAGTATTTCCAAATCTTTGGCATTTATGAGTTGAACTAATACCTATAGTTTGTCAAGAAAAACATAAAATTAAAGTACATTTTCTAGGATAACTGCAATTATTCTAAGAAGCCCCTGCTGTTAACTTTGAAACTATATAATAAGTCCAGAGCTCTTTCCTCTAATTGCAGCCTACTTAGTTACTCGCCATTACTGTATGGGAAATATTTTTCTTGACACCGACTATGTGGGCTTTTATTTGAACCTCACAATTCATATATAGATTATATTTCATGGCTTGCCCAGCCAATTATAGAATAACAGAATAAGAGAGTTGGAAGGGGGTCTTCTAGTACAATATTCTGCTCAAGCAGGAGACCCTATCCCATTCTGGACAAATGTTTGCCCTGTCTCTTCTTGCAAACCTCAACTGTTGGAGCACCCACAATTTCTGAAGGCAAGCCATTCCAGATGTTAATTCTTACTCTCAGGAAAATTATCCTTAATTCTAGGTTGCTTCCCTCTTTCATTGGTTTCCATCATTGCTTCTTGTCCTGCATTCAGATGCCTTTGGAGAATAGATTGACCCTCTGTTCTTTGTGGCAGCCCCTGAGATATTGGAACACTGCTATCATGTCACCCCTAATCATTCTTTTCACTAGATTAGACATGCAATTCCTGCAACTGTTCTTCATATGTTTTAGCCTCCAACCCCTTAATCACCTTTGTTGCACTTCTCCACACTCTGTCTAAAGTCTTTTTAATATTGTGGTGACCAAAACTGGATGCAATATTCCAAATGTGGTCTTACCAAGGCATTATAATGTGGTACTAACATTTCATGTGATCTTGATTCTATCCTATTAATAAAGCCTAGGACTGCTTTAACTTTGCAGCTGCAGCACACTGCTGGCTCATATTCAAGTGATTGTCCAGTTACTACTATTGAGCCAGGTATTACCTATTCTATACTTGTGCATTTGGTTTTGCTTGTCTAAATGTAAAATCTTACTTCTCCCTACATTGAATTCCATCTTGTTAGGCAGGATGGGCAATAAAGTAGCAAAGGAAAGTCTGTTTTATAGAGTTGTCGTTATTGCTTTCTTGGGTAGCATCAGTTAGTTTTGGGAATCTTCTCTGGTATTATTTATCTCTCCACAAACAAATTGCAGTTGGTACAATCATCCAAAATGTACAGATTTATGTGCAGATGAGTGAAATAAAAACCTGTGGATTCCTTCTCCCGGAGTTACTCATGACCCTTGCTAAGAAGTGAGAATTGAAGTCCATAAATCTGGAAGATACGTAGATCCCAGGAGGCTGATTTGGGCTATTGATCTTAATCCTCTGCTCAAGGCTCAATACAATTAAATTGTCTTCACAGCCTGGAATTGTCTCTCTGTGTACCCAGACTTAATTTTTATCTTGTCTTTCACATTCATTGCTCACTCAAAATGCTGGTTGTATTCTTAATCTGAATATGATTATTTTTTAATCTCACCACATTTGAAACTCCTCCCTTGCCTTTATAGCTAACCAAAACCACCCCTCATTATTTTGCCAACATCATAATTGCTCATATCCTGGCTCAACTAATTTGGGGAATTTCCCTTCACGATATAACAATTCTTATTCAACTTTTAGCTCTCAGTAATAAATTAACCTTTTTTCACTCTGCTATCAATTAAGCAAATTGGAGAATCCTTTCTCAGCTCAAAAGCAAAAAAGTTATTCCTTTGACCTTTGATAGACATCCAGACAAAATGTACCATTGGAATGTCTTAATTTTATAGAAATTACCTACTGAATACTGATGAGCAACATTTTTAGTCCTCTTAGCTTCCTAAAATTCTACAGGCTTGCCTTGCTTGAAATTTACTTTACATCAGTGGTGAAATCTGAACTGGTTTGCTACCAGTCCGCTGGCCGCGCATACATGCTCTTAAGACCTTTTTATTTCACCAGGCTGGTCTGGCCTAACCTTTCCCATTCTTTTTTAATGTAAATTTTAATGTAAATTTTAATTTGTTCTTAACCTGGGGTTTTAAATTTGTCTTGGGCTAAATTGATTTAATTCGATTTTATTTCTGCTCTTAATTTTTGTATTTTATGTGTTTTATTCTGTGCCTGTTCACTGCCCTGAGTCCTTCGGGAGTAGGGCGGTATACAAATTAAATAAAATGAAATGAAAATGAATGAATGCTGTGCGCCAAATGCAAGCTGTGCTGCATGCGCATGCACAGTGCACACCAAACACGCGCTGTGCTGCATGTGCATGCACAGTGCGCACCAAAGTGTGCTGTGCACATGCATGCACAGTACACAGCAAAAGGAGGCTTGGGAAGGTAAGTAGAACAGCGCCACATGCTCAGTACGAGCCAAAAGGAGGCTTGGGAAGGTAAATAGAACAGTGAGGGGGGATCAGCTGGGCTGCCCGGTTTAGCTTTGCTAGAAAGCAGGAAATCTGAACTCAAACCAGAGCAAACAGGTAGCATTTCACCCCTGCTTCACACCTGTGGAGTTTGATTATTTTTCATTCCCATAAATAAGGTATTTTTTTTTAAGTATGTTATCATCCAGATGTCTGCATTTATTTCTCTGAATTTTGTTATTAGGCTTCACAGACAGACAGACAGACACATAGAGAGAGATGTGTGTATGTGAGAGAGAGAAAGAATTATAACTTAATTAGACTCAACCAGGTGAACAGGACTGTTTTTGGATTTGAGTAAAAATCTCTTTTTTCTTTCCTCATTCTTTCTTTAATTATGAACTTTAAAATATAAAGGGAGATAAAAAATCACAAAATTGTAAAAGAAAGGATTTGAATCAAAATCTCAATATCGATTATATTTCTCAAGTTTTGTATTTCTCTGACACCAGCCACTACCACAAGTTGCTTTTTTAAATTGTGCATTGATGTAGTTTAAAGAAAAACCTAAGACTCATAGCCAATTCTTTATGCATATCTAAAACAGCATATCTCAAAATACAAATAACAGATATCAGCTTATAACAATGTCAAACAAAACATACAATAACTTTCTGTACCAGTCACAGGTACTAGGATCTCAGCTATGGGTGGCATATAAATTTAATGAATAAATAAATAGATATTTAATACTGACAGAGATAAATTATTTGCCATTTCTCTTCCATCTCCATAAAAGGACTGTTTAGTAAGTGCTTGATTAAAGAGATCTTGGATGGAACTTATAAAACCTAAATGCACGCATGTAAAATCCTAGTTGTCATTTATCCATGAGCAAAATAGATTTGTATAAAATCCCTTTTACATATATGATATGCATAAAATACATAGAAAAAGCATGTGTAAAAACCCATTCTCTTTTGTGGCCTGTATAGGATAGGCATGTGTAAAATCCCATTCAAATTTAACATACATTCTGTTTTAATGCATCTCTTCTATCCCATTGCTCTGGTAAATCAAGGGTTTACTGCATACAGAATATTTTTATTAAATAGCTGCATTCCACTGCAGAAATGGCAATTATCCATTCCTGCTTCAGATTTATTATTCATACAAATATGTATTGAATTAAATGCGTTAAACCACTGAATAATTAGCCATTGCAACACTGATAGAAACCAAGATGCCATCCTGCCTTTGGTTCAACTCCATCTTATCCGAGTTGAATGTTATATCGTTGTTTTGCAATACACATTGTTCAGGACCATTGTTCATTTTGCTGATTTTATTCCCATTGCAGGGTTTGTATTGGCCAATTTAAGTTATTGAGACTAGTGTTTCATGCAGTTGGTCCTTTTCCCTGTTTATCCAAGCTACCACCTTGTTCTGACCTGATTTATAAACACAATTAACAAGACTTTAAAAAAAATTCCAGTTCTCTTTTTACAGATTTCGCTATTCCATTTCTTTGCATATTAGGACTGAAGTCCACAGTTATGAAATTCTCTTCTCCTCTGATCTGGCTCCCTGCATCTTTAGATGTAGATGTATTAAAGATGTGAAAGCTTATTTCATAAAGCAGACTGATTGATAAAAGCCATTGTGAACCCTTCTTGAAATGGAGAGTATTAAAGTTAGCTTTTATTGTTGAAAAGTTATGAGCAAGATTAGATGGCAGGAAATTGCATTTAGTGTTGTGAGTCTTTTTTACCATATAGTGGATGTTGATTTCATTGCTCTTTGATAATTTTAAGGATTATTTGTTTTTACTTATTATTTTGATTGAAGATGGATTATACCAGTGGGTGGGGGAATGTTATAAATATTATTTTTGTTCGTTTGTCTTGAGAATTAACGAAAGAGCCAGTGGTTCTCAGACCAGAAGGGGCAATTCTGTACATTCTCAATAACCATTCAACTTCAAGATCTCCAAGAACTGCACAAACAGTGCATTAATTCATGGGGAGAGCAGAACATTAAAAAAAAAAAAAAAAGGAACTGTAGACTCAAGCCACCATGAGCTTTACAACTGGCAGCAGGCAATGAACTGTTTCATATGGTTTCATTCTTGTCAGCAGTAAAAGATTCTTATTTAACTGAGCCGTATCTGTGAAACCTGCCGTATCTTTTTCTAGGAAACGGGTTGTGTGAAAGAACAACTCTGTAATTTATTACCAAGCTGTGAATAAATAAATAAACCTTACAATGCGGAAATTTAGATGTAGCATTATCATCTAGCAATTTATTTATTTATTTGAAATATTTATATGGCCACCTACATTATATGAAACAACTATTGGCACCTAACAAACACAGCTTAATAATAATTAAAAACAAGTTTGAGACTCGTAACACGCTATCAGTGTCATAACAATACTCTCTTAAATCATCATTTCAGCCGTTATGCAGGATGAAGGCCTGTTCCGCATGTTTCCAACCAATATGGTCCAGAGCTTTCTTTTACATGCATATATACCGGGCTCACCTCCCATCTTCCCCAATGCCTGAGAGAAGAGGCAAGTCTGAACCTCTCTGTTTCAGGGTGGAACAGGGGTGGTATTCACTTACCTTCACTATCGGTTTGCAAAAGTGAGAGTGTGCGCAGAGCATCAAAAACGGGACATGATGACATCCGGATGGGTGGGCAGAGCCTCCCACAGGCACCACTACCGGTTCGCCCAAATCGGATAAAACCAAATGAATACCACCACTGGGGTGGAGGCTATTCTGTGGAAAAGGCTTTGAAAATAATAATCAGGATATCGATAGCTTTGAAAATATTCTTGGGAAAGGCAGTCTATAACTTGGTACAATGCCTACTCTTAAAAATCCTGGTTGAGGATGCAACACCTTTTTGGTGTGCAAATGGATTTTCTCCCTCGACAGAGAGGAGACAGATTTTAATTCTCATACTTAACTGAGAGGGTTGAAATCTTCTTAAGAAGCCTCCCTCATCTCTGTCCATTATGCCATGAAGTGGAATTTATCTATCATGTATGTGCCAGTTAGACCACATCATGTAAATTGCAACAGTTACTGAATAGTAAGTATACGTATATCAGGGATATCTAAAAGGGTTTATTTATTCCAGTCCCTCATAGAAATAGACCACAACTAGAGCATATTGGAAGGATATATGGTCAATGTTCATTGCAACAAAGTACTTATCATTCACAGGCAGTCTGTTTCACTGTCCAAATATTATTTAAAACACTCTAATTGCTTCTTATAAAAGCTCTTTCTTAAAAGTTTAGTACAGAGTTGTTTTACTTGGTTTGAATCATGGCTTCCTATTAATAATAATGGACACAGAATATTTTATAGGCTGCACCTGACCTTCTACAGATGTGTCCCAAGCCCCACCAATCATTTCCCACTGAGCCCTTTAAATATTCCTTCTCTATCTTACATTGTGTTTTAACCCTGCTAATGCATGACTGATATATTTCAATTGACTTTCTGAAGGTTAAGCCAAATTAATGAACGTTATAGCAGGTTTTCTATTAGAATTTCCCAACCCGGTGTCATCATTTCCCAGAACTCACCAGTCTTTATGTCAACTCTGAAGTTAGCCTGGCTGAGGCCATCTTGGAGGCTTCAGTGTTGCCACAATGGTGCTGAGGGATAGGGAGGGGGAGTAGAGATAGCTGGGGTTTTTGTAGCCAAAACAAAATAGTTCCCCTGTGAATCAAGGACATTCCCACAGGTGGCTGAAGAGAGGAGGAGTGATGCTACCTAGCAACCAGAGAGCGCCTTGATTGGCCCATGTGACTGATTGTGTGGGAAAGGGGGGGGCTTTTAATTAGGTGAAAACCGCGGGAACCAGAGTCAGTTTTCACCAGCCTGTGCCAATATGATATATCCAATAAACCTGTTCTTTGAGGAAACTGCTTGCCTTGGAGTTCTGTTTGCTATGAGTGTATTACTTGGAACCCTGACACTTTATCCTAATGGAGTAGAAAATTCTGGAAGATGAATTCCCCAAATGTCCCCAGTGATGATGATGGTCAGGGGAGCATTAAATTGCAGAAGGCTTTATTTAGAACAACAGAAGAAGCAATGCTTTCAATTCAGTGATCTATATTGTTTATTTCATTGTTTATCTTCTTCGGCCTTTTTAACAGGCTAAACAAAATGAAAATCCCACAACTGCATGAAACCAATCTTTTCAATTTCCAATTAATGAAAGCTAGCAATAGGAGTCTTACTTCTGTTTTCAAACATGTCATAAGCTTATGCAGTTAACTGAAAAATCGAGGGATGGTCTGTGTTTTGTGTTTTAAAAGATTTTGTCAAAACAGTGTTGAAAAGCTTCAAAACCACGTGCCTTTGGAGTAAGGCATGTAGAACAAACTGGTTTGTCTGAATCACACTGAGAAAAGGGAAGTGTAGCCAGGAGGTGTGCCTTTGCATAGATAGCAAGCAATTAAATGTTCTCATCCAAGACAGCAAACAGGAACTCGTGTGGTTAGTTTGAGTCTGACTTTCTGTAAAAAGTCAAACTTTAAAAACACAGCCTGCAACAAGTGTAATATGTCTGATGCCAGTGCCATTAAGACCATTTGAAATAATCTGCTAATTTATATAGAAATAAATGACCAGGAAATGATGTGATGGTAAATACAATGAAAGCCATGATAGGTTTATCATAACAAAAGTATGGCTTTATATATTGTATAGTTCCGAACATTAGGACATTTTGTGGTCTTCAAACATTGCTGAAACGCGGATGACTGTGTTTGGGAAAACTTAAGTGATAGAATTGTATTAGGCAATTCGTTTTATTTCCAGATTACTGGAAATAGGTTCGTTTTATTTCCAGATTCCAAAACTACTGATTTGCATCAATACCAGTGTAGTTTAATATACTAACAAAGTGGAAGTGCTCTAGATATTAATATATTGGTAGCAGCAACAATTGATATCTATTATCCTTTAATAGAGTATACTATGGATGGATATACAATTTATTACCTGATACTTGCACCAGGATTTGCATACCTGGTGAAATATGGTGAAATATAAAATTTGTTACTACCGGTTCTGTGGGTGTGGCTTGGTGGGGGGTAATGTGACTGGGTGGACGTGGCCAACTTTTTTTTTTTTACTTTTAAAACCATTTTTTCTACAACCTCTTTGGCCGAAGAGGTTGTAAAAAAATGCTTTTAAAAGCCTTTGACGATCAGGCAACTCAGCTGGGATCGTCAGAGGCTTTTAAAAGCATTTTTCTACAACCTCTTCAGCCGAGTTGTAGAAAAATGCTTTTAAATTTTTTTTAAAAAAGCCTCTGATGATTGCGCTGGGCAGGGGGGCAGGCAGGGATGTTTGCTACCAGTTCTCTGAATCACCTGCTGCCATCGCTACCGGATCGAGCGATCCAGTCCAAACTGGGAACATTTCACCCCTGCCTGAATGGGTCATCAAAAGTTCAAAACCGATTCCAGTGGAATTGGTTCACATGCTTTGTAGTTGTTATTATTGTTATATCTCTATTTTATTTTAGTCAAATACTTATTTTAATAAGTTTTACAGACAGAAATGACAAAATAAAAATAAGGAAACAAGTATATGAAGTAAAAGCTACAAAAGCAAACAAAAAAGAGGAAAAAAGGGAAAGCTTCCATATATGTCAGATACGTCAAACAGATTTCTCAATCTACCTGGGGGAAAGAGTAGTTAATGATTTTCTAACGTTCCAAAATGTGTTTAAAATCTATGCCACAGAAAAAAAACACTGAGTCATTTTTTTGATGAATAGATAAAGTTGCCATTTCAAAAATGAGTAAGTCATTTCATATGCCGGTCAAGAAATGCAATGAAATTGTTGGGATAGAGAGGTACAAATAATCCTGCGATGCGCTGCAAATTGTCCTTCAAATGTACTCTGTTTTGTTTTTGCTGCAAAACGCAATTAGTCTTAACAACAGATTGGGTTAAATTCATTTGGGGAAAATGATGGCATTTCAGACTTGCTTTCATATTTCATGCCAGTTTACCCGAAATGTGTGTTTGGCCTCTGCTGATTTGCATGATTGTGGATAGAACTGTAAAATGTGGTAACTGCACAGTATTGTGGTTCAGTGACAAGAACAGATGAAGGAAGTGAACAGGGCGGTTAAACTGGTTTCAAACAGACCAGGTGGCAATCCTACTATAAAAATATTTTTCTTATCTCTCCCCTATGTGACTGATTGTAGCAACCAACAACCAACCCCTCTGTAATTAAAGGGGGGGGAAAGAAAGTACATGAGCAGAAGGGCAAATGAATCACATTATCCAAACATATTAAAAGTATTTCATTCTTCATATATGTTAATTAGAGATAAACTTTGAGTGCGAGTGTAGAGACAAGCATCTTTGTTCCATTAAATGATGATTGAAAATGCTGCCTTTCTCTGAAAAAAAAAAAAGAACCTTCAATCCTGCAGGTTAAGCATCTGCAGCTAAACCCAGGGTTATGTCTGTTATGAGTTCTAATAATACACTTCTGCATTAATTGTACAGGGGCTCTTCTTTGCATTGTGGACCTGCAGAGGTGGTACTATTATCTTTCTTGAACTTTCTTGTCCGCCTCCCACCCCCATTTGCATATATCAGGAGGCACATCTGCATTGTGGCAGGAGCATGGAAATATGGAGCAAGCATCTCTGTACACATCCCCCTCCCAGTGCATAAAGAACACAAGGATAAAGATAGGTTCACAAGAACGTGATGGCACAAGGGGTCCTATTCTCTCAGTACAATTGTTAATAGCACAAAGATGGCATCTATCTGGAGCTACTTTAACAATGAACAGAGTAGAAATGATAAAAGGTTAGTACAGGTCCTCGACTTACGACCACAATTGAGCCCAACATTTATGTTATTAAATGAGATAAGTGAGTTTTGCCCCATTTTATGCCCTTTCTTGCCACAGTTGTTAAGTGAGTCACCACAGTTGATAAGTTAGCGACCTGGTTGTTAAGTGCATCTGGCTTTCCCGTTGACTTTGCTGGTCAGAAGGTCACAAAACATGACCCTGGGATGCAGCAAAGGTCATAAATATGAACCAGTTGCCAAGCACCTGAATTTTGATCACATGATCATGGGGATGCTACAAAGGTCATAACTATGAAAAACAGTCATTTTTCAGTGCCATTGTAACTTTGAACAGTCACCAACTGTTGTACGTTGAGGACTACCTGTATTGTACAATAACTAGTAAAAAAGGTGGAATGTAACCCTTTCTCCAAGTTCCAGGAAAATGGTAAAATTTCATAGGCTCACTGTGTAGTGAGAAAACTGAATTTATTTGATATAACCAGGGAAAGCTTCCCAAATCTTAACTTGGACACAATTCTAAAACATGGTTCAGCTTTATTAACTCTTGTCTATAACTCCTTAAGGGAAGTGGTGGCTCAGTGGCTAAGATGCTGAGCTTGTCAGTCAAAAGGTCAGCAGTTCAGCGGTTCGAATCCCTAGTGCCGCGTAACGGGTGAGTTCCCGTTACTTATCCCAGCTTCTGCCAACCTAGCAGTTCAAAAGCACGTAAAAAATGTAAGTAGAAAAAAAGGGACCACCTTTGGTGGGAAGCTAACAACGTTCCGTGTGCCTTTGGCATTTAGTCATGCCGGCCACATGACCACAGAGACATCTTCAGACAGCGTTGGCTCTTCAGCTTTGAAACAGAGTAGGGAACGACTAGCACATATGTGCGAGGGGAACCTTTATCTTTACCTTTATAACTCCTTATGCTTAGCATGTGTTTGGAATCAAAATCGATCTTACTTTTGTTGTGGCTCATTAATATGAATTCATAAAGCTATTATAAATTGGACAATGTTCAGTTTGGACTCCAGCCCTAGCTAACTTTACATTGGATGCAAACTAAGTACATTATGTCATTTTCAAACATCTTAATAAATTGTAGTTAGTGTTGAACTGAAAATGCTTGTTCAATCAATAGTTGGAACCATTGAACCTTGAATCCATATTTGCAAGAAAGGAAATGCACAAAGAAAGACTGAAATGTTTTTAATGGCTAAGAATTGCGTTTAAAGACTTTGAGGTACAAGGTGCTCAGAAAATTATAGTCATGGATGGATATGACTTTTTTGGTTGAGGTATGATTTTATTTGGATTGGGGTTTTTTAATGGTTTTGGCCATAGCAAGAGACAATTTCTAGTTGATTTTGGGTTATTTCAAAAAATGTAACCAAGCTTAGATCATGTTCATACTTGGATTGGAAAACCTCAAAGAAACCTGAATTCTGTAGACTAGCCTGGCAAGTTTAAACAAACATAGAAGATAATAACGGTTATAAATAAAAGAAGATAATAAAAAAAACACTTCTATGGGGCTGACAAGGAAACAATGTGGACATGTCCATGAAATCATCAGCTTACAAAGTTGACTCAAGTGAAATGTTATCTTTAAGTTAATTTTGTGTGGGTATGTGATCGGATGGACCTGACTTTCAGTTTTCAGGTTCATGCCACCAGACTGACTATCAGGGCACAGAAGAGGAGATAAAATTAATTTATCTCTGTGCTAATGGATCCATCTTTGAGTAAAGAGAAAATCTAGGAAGGAATGAGAAGAGGGATAGACAAAGTTGATCTACTGAAAGGAAAGTAGAGCCATCTATGATCTGAACCTTGGGACATCCTCCCTCTGTGCTAGACCTTGGAACAGGTCACATAACTTGTCTGAATCTTTAAATTGGTTGGTTGCCTTTGCACCTGCAGAACAATTCATCTGTTTTTAACTCGTTGGCGTTATCTGAATTAATGGGGAAATAGTTTTTTTTCCACCAAAAATAAAATAATGTAATTTGTTATTAATAAATCTTCATTAAAAATTAAAATTCTTTCTGTGGTTTTAGACAGGCTAATGTTTATGACACTATTAAATGCTTCATTTGAATAAAAGAACATTTAAAAGTGATGTGTTTGACTGTTAGAATCCTTACTCTAAGGATTCCTTTATTAATCTTTGATTTTCATGTTAACAATGGAGCAGCTTGTGATGCTGTTAGCATCAGTGCAGAATTATTTCTGCAGAATTCTGTGTTTTGAAATCATCTGATAAATAGCTGGGGTGTCTTGGATGAAGTTCTTAATATTTTTAATGGGCATACAATGCAAATTTATACTTTAGACATTGTTCAGCTTTGGTAATGAAACTCACCACTGATATTTCTCTGTTCTCTCTGCATTTTGCTATACTCTACAAATGCTTCCTCGTGTATTAGGAAAATGTGCAAAATAAAAGTAGGTTTAAAAATGTCCAATTTCAATTATCACATCTTTCAATCATAGTACTGCCATGACCAAAATGGAATGGAATTTGCTTCTATTGCCCTGGCGCTAAACACATTGTTATAGGTAGAAATTGGCAGTATGATAGCATTAGCACTTAGACTTATATACTGCTTCACAGTGCTTTATAGCCCTCTCTCTAAGCGGTTTACAGAGTCAGCATATTGGCCCCAATAATCTGGGTCCTCATTTTACTGCCCTCGGAAGGATGGAAGGTTGAGTCAATCTTGAGCTGATGCGAATTGAACAGCCAAACTGCAGGCAGGCAGCAGGCAGCAGAATTAGCCTGCAGTACCGCATTCTAATCACTGTGCCACCACAGCTCATGATGTCAGGTAGTCATAATTTGCGATCTCCTGTCTGCTTCCCCATTGACTTTGGTTGTGGGAAGCCTGCAGTGAAGGTTGGAAATGGTGATCATGTGACCAAGGGATGTTGAGATGTTGAGATTGAGATCTAGTCACCATGGCCCCTACTGTGACCATGGGGATATTGTGACCACCGCAATTATTTATTTATTTATTTATTTTATTCAATTTGTATACCGCCCTTCTCCTAGTGGACTCAGGGCGGTGCACAGCCAGAACTAAAACACATAACAATACAAAATTTAAAATTATTAAAAGAATTATATACTTTGGCCCAAATTTAAAACAATTCGAATTAAAACCCATTGACAGATTTATTTATTTATTTATTTATTTATTTATTGCAATTTATAATTATAAGGACTGTTCTAAGCTCCACGTTTTCAGCACCGTCATAACTTCAAATAATTGTTGAATGAATGGCGCTAAGCGAGGAATACTTTATAATATCTGGGATGGGAGTTTTTATTGTTCCTTTGTTCAGGCTGCGAGGATGGTATATGTGTTTTTATAATTACTTTAAGCCTATTTCATAGCATGCCTTCCCAGTTTTCCCTTTTCAGGGTGGCAATTTTTTTCATTGAATTTTTGGAAACAGTGCTTCGAATTCATTTTTAAAAAAACCTGTAAGCCACCCAAAAAGCCAAGTCCTTTTGTAGTCAGGCAGTCTTGAAATCCAATGGTTAAATAAAGAAATTGTTGGGCTCAACTTTCATTTGTTTTTGCACTTGTTTGCTCTATCCAGTCTTTTGAGTGCCACCCATTTTTCTCCTTCACCTTCCTCAGGCCTACTATCAAAAATATACTAGATACTTCTTGATAAAAATATGAATCTCTAGAAAGAATCAGATATACTTTTTGAAATTCACTGAGGAAAACAGTGAAAGTTTTCTGGCAAAAGTTAAATATGAGCAATAATTAAATATGAGCAAAGTTGGCCATCATACTTCGTGTATTGCCAACCACTCTCATTTATTGATATTTTAATAGCTCTCTTGAATACTACAAAGACAGAAAATTAACTGCTTAATGTTTTCTTGTCTGCCAACTGCCAGACTTTGCTTACTATTTATTAATTGGTCAGCTGGATCATTCATATGCCAGATTTTGAAAAAATGTAGGGCACTTGATAATTCTTCCTGATAATTAGAAATTTCATAAAATGCACAGATATTGATGGATTTAAAACCACTCTCGCCATGGTTTTAAAATCATTTAATAACTGTGCATTTTATCAAACTTCAGTATCATTGAGCAAGTTAATGAAGAAATAGCTGAGAACATTCAGAAAGATTGTATGCACTATCTCGAAATACAGGTAGTCCTCAATTTACGACCACAATTGAGCCCAACATTTCAATTGCTAAGTGAAATGTTTCTTAACTGAGTTTGTCCCATTTTACGAACTTTCTTGCCACAGTTGTTAAGTGAATCACTGCAGTTACTCAGTTAATAGCACGATTGTTAAATGAATCTGGCTTCCTCATTGACTTTGCTTATCCAAATATAGCAAAATGTGATCACATGACCCCAGGACAGAGGTGGGTTTCAGCAGTTTCTGACCAGTTCTGGAGAACCGGTTGCGGAAATTTTGAGTATTTCAGAGAACTGGTAGTAAAAATTCTGACTGGCCCTACCCCCATCTATTCTCTGCCTCCCAAGTCCCGGCTGATTGGGAGGAAATGGGGATTTTGCAGTAACCTTCCCCTGGAGTGGGGTGCGAATGGAGATTTTACAGTATCCTTCCTCTGCCATGCCCACCAAACCACACCCACAGAACCGGTAGTAAAAAAATTTGAAACCTACCACTGCCCCCAGGACACTGCAACCATCATAAATATGAGTTGGTTACCAAGAGTCTGAATTTTGATCACACTACCATGGGGATGCTACATCAGTGTGTGAAAAATAGTCATAAATAACTTTTTCAGTCACTTAAAAAATTGTTGTAATTCAAAGACTACCTGTGTAAGACAAACCATGTGGCACAACCACCCTTTAGTTACATGAAACAATATTCATTCTTTCTCCCTCCCTCCCTCCCTCCCTCCCTCCCTCCCTCCCTCCTTCCCTCTCTCTCTCTCTCTCTCTCTCTCTCTCTCTCCCTCCCTCTCTCTCGCTCTTTGTGTGCTTGTATATGCATGCGGGCCAGAAACTGCACCTGTATGATTTCTTCCAGTCTCATTCAATTTTATGAAAAGTATTTTCTTTTCTTTTTCTTTTTTTGAGGAAAATAAATGTCAGGTGAAATTCCCATGGGTAGATTATGAGGTTCTTACATTTACCATAGTTACTGTGAAACAAAAAGAAAACCAAAACTTCATGATTTCTTGACACCTTTCATCACAATCTAAATTAAAAGTTTAAAAACACTCTGAAAATAAAAATTTAAAAAATGGAAAGCTTGTCTTAGTTTGGTACAGGTTTTGGTTCACCTTCAATACATTTCTAATATTTTTTGTCATGACAATGCGTCATTTTAAAATATGTGTCCTTGTGTGTAGAGAGCTTTACATTATTGGATTAAAAAGAGGAACATGAAACTGTTGTCAAACATGAAACGCCTCTCATTCTTCTGTAGGTGTTCACTGGATAAATACATTCCTGTACTTTTTTCTACATGGATGAAATTTATCTCCTGTACTCTTCAAAACCAAGTTGTTCACACCAAGGTATAAAGAGATATTGTTGGCTTTTATTGGATCAGTTTAATTTACTGCCATAATGATCAGTATCAGGCATATCAATTGTTAGATTTATCAGTGATCTACAGTTTGGAGAGGTTTTGCCTCAGAAGCATGCTTTGCAAATAACTTGGGACTAACCTCTTAAGCACTACAATTTGCTTTGGTCACTATACCTAAATTTAATTTAATAAGGCAGCATCACAGTATGCTGCCTTATACCAAAGGAGGACATTGATCTCAAAATTGATTGCAATGACTGGGGGAGAGATGGGGGAAAGCATTTTAAGTTGCAGCAGTTTTTCCTAAGCCTCCCCATGTATACTTGAGACTGAGCCTGGAGCATAGTATGAACTATAAAAACATAAAACTACATTTTCCATAATAGTATATATAGACTTAGAGGGGGTATAAATTTTAGGACAATATAGTTGTCTAATTCACACTTAAATCATTGTGATGCTTCTAACCAACTTTTAAAAAATTATTCTTCTATTGTAGCTCTGGAAGGAACGTAGAAATCATCATGGGGAATCAAGTTCGAAAACAGGATCAAATTACTGAGAAGGCAAAGGTAAGGAAAAGCATTATCCTTGCAAGTAGGTCAGTGTTTGGAAATACAGCTCTTTCATTACACGTTATGACATGATTTGTAGGTGAAGCTTTATCATTATGACACCGTGAAGATTGTATTTCCCCAAATCAAATAATAGCTACAAGCTCAAGGATCTCCTTGGATTTCAGATTACCACAATTTTTTCCTATTTTTTAGTATTAAACCATCTGCAATCAAATATACACAAAATTACAAATTTCACCTTACATGAAGAAAGGTAAAAAGCATAATGCATAAAAAAAAATAAAAAGACAAAAACAATAGCAATTACACACATAGTCCAAGTTCGCCTGATTTTATAGATGTATTGAAAGGGTCAAGGCCAATTTTGGGGATTATGGTGTTCCAGGGGGCAGGCACCGCAACATAAAAGACATGCATCTGGAATTCTATATGAAGGGACCCCCAAAAGTGTGATCCTACTGGAAGACTTAATGGGATAGGCACAAACAACTATAGAGAGGCGGTCCCTACAAATAACCTGACTCCATGAAATAGAGGATTTAATAGTGATAACCATCACCTTGAATTCCACCTGGAAGCATGCTGGGAGCCAATACAGCTCACAAAGCAGAGGTATGACATGGGAGTTCTGAGGTTCCTATAACTTCCTGTGCTGCTGCATTCTGGACCAGCTGCATCATCTGAATAGTTTTCAGTGGTGGCTCCAGGTAGATTACATTGCAGCAATCCACTTGGGAGTGACTAAAGGATTACAATGCTGTGGCCTTCTAAAGGCTCTGCACAGGTACCTGTCCACTCTTACGTGTGAATCACAGACAAGCATTCTGCAGGAAACAAGTGTTAAAACATGCTTTATGACACAAGCTCTGCTCTTTAAGTACTTGCATGCAATGTTGCAATGAAAATATAAAGGACAGCACTTTTGTCATGTCAACACAACGCGTTTAGTCATTTTGGCATCATTATAGTTAGGAACAGTTACCTATGACTACAGAAATCAAGATGAGGATAAAAGACAAGGATAAAAGCAGGGTCAGAGTCAACTTCAGCAGATCTTTCTGTAGATTGCAGAGTTTACAAAACCCTAGAAATCTTGTGAAACTCTACTAGGATGAGGTGAACCATTAAGCTAATACATATATACGAGAAAAGAAAAGAAAAATACTTGTCCAAAATACTTGCATTTCAGAGACCATTAAAAAGATGAGTTCCAGGAGCTAATACAATTCTATCTAAATCACAATCTAACCAACAGCAGATCCAATCTATTTAATAATAAATTTGTGAATCTATGGATTTAACTGATGCATCACATAAGATTCACACAAATGCACAGGAGCTTCTAAAAAGCCTGCCCACTTAAACCCAGTTTAAAACGAAACTAAAGGAGGAGATGGGGAATAAGGGCTTGTGACCACCCCAAAACTACTTCCAGCAATTTTGAGTTATTTTTTTGTAATCAGTCTTCTTCAACTCCACTATTGTCAGTTCCACTGTTGCTGAATTTACCAAATCAGTTCAGTATCCTTTGGGTACTCTTAAATCCCAGGATTAAATTTTAGACGGAGAATTCATGACAGGATTCTTTTCTCTGAGCTCTCTTTTTACTTGTCCAGATCAGGTGAATCGAGACACACACACCAATCTTGAAATTGTCAATTTGAAGCTGGTAAACTTGTGACTAGCCTATTTCTAAAGGAGCACTCATTCCCAATTCCGATTAATTCCATTGAGTTCACTCAATGCCTTCACTCTCTTTCAGGTTTGATTATTAGACCTCACTGCATTAATATTACTCAGTATTAGTTTCTGATTTTGTTGTATTCATGTCAGGAATGAAAGGGTTCGGTGAAAAACCATGCTAAGTGATATGTACACATGTACAGTGGGTCTCATGCTGAGAATTATTTAAGATGCGGAAGGATGATTTATGCCAATTACAATTCTATTACCTTTTTAAAAAGTATCAAGCAAATGCTCTCTACATGGGGCTCCCCTTGACAAATTTATTTTAAAAATAAATAAATAATAAATAAATAAAATGCTTTAGGGATTTTTACAGTCATATGAAAATAGTCAAGTTATTTTTGAAGTTAAGCTTAAGAGTTGGTGCCTTACATAGATGTATCCATGCTTTTTTTGGCATAATGTAGAAATGGTTTGCAGTTGCCTTCTGGAGGACATTATCAGACTTTTCTAGACTAATCTACATCCTTATCCAATACTAACTACTGTAGATTTGTCTCTGCTATAATCACACACACACACACACACACACACATAAATTCTGCCTCCCATCTGAACTGATTATAAGTAGCCATGGTGTGATTTTAATTTTAGAACTTTAAATTGTGTAGTCATATAAATATTTTGAATGAGGTGAATATTCCTTCCAAGTTTCATTACTGAAGTATGATTTGAAGTCCTATCAAAATGTCATTAATCTAGACTTGTTGTTTTTAAAGTTTCTTCACAAAGTCTTTATAAAGTCTTCAATCACTTCTTTGTTTCTGAAAGAGTAAAGAAATATTTTGAAGTACTTTGTACTCTTGATAATCACTCAGTGATTAATAATTGTAGTGAAACATGTAATGACAGGAAGTAGCAGCTTCTTTGTGGTTTCAGGTGACAAAACTGGTGGGTAAGAACTAGGAAGGTTGAGTAAATGTTGTTTTCTATATTCAGCAGGCTTCAATATGCCCTCGGTGCTCTTTTTTCCCTCCACATTACCATCATACCTAACACCAAAAAAATAGAATAAACTCTTCAAAAAGAAATAAATTTCAACTGACTGAAGCTGACTTAAACTATTGTTCATACAAATAGAAAGACAGAGTGTAAAATCGATCACAAAATAGAAAAAAATAACAACTTGCTTTTCTTAGATTATTTTTAACATTGATTTTGCTTGTGAGCTCCATGTTATTTAGCAGGCCTTCTGACCCAAGGAGACCATCTCAATACAGTAGAATTTTCTTGCTTTTGACATTTTACCAGGAATTATATGAAAAAGAGTTACTGCAAAACAGTAATATTTGTGTGATATAGCTTGTTAGGTTTCAGGACATCTCAGCAATAAATTACAGCTCACCTATAATTCTTTATTCAATTCTTGTCTGGGCTATATTAGAAGTTTCTCAGAAAAGATTCACAGGATTTAGAAACTTTACTTGATAAAGTATTATGAGTAAATCAGGGGAAAACCACAAACATAGTGTGGCTATTCCTCAGCAAAGCCTTCAATAGAGTCTCTTATAACATTCTTCTTAATAAAAGGGTGAAACTGGGCTAAACTAGATTACTGTTGGATGGATTCATAGTTGGCTAACTCACCACACCCAAGGAGTACACATCAATGGTTCCACTTCAACTAAATCTTAAGAATTTTGCCCGACAATGTAAAATGTGAATGGAAAACAAACTAGGTTTGTGCCAACAGTTCCCTTCCTCTAAATAAAACCTATATTTTCTTTGGGGTTAGGCAAGAAATGGAGATTTCATTTCCTTTTAATAGTGAAATTTTCATCCATATATCAAATGAAGCAAGTTTATAAAATAAAGCCATTTATGGGAATAAGCAACGAAAACAACATTTAAAATTATGCTTTTCATAAAAGGATGAACTCAACTATTTTTGTCTAAGGCCAGAATTCTGGTTTCATTGTGTTTCACAAAACAGCTTGTCTCATTCAGTAAAGTCAGGCAGGAAAAAAAAAAAGAACTGTGTTTCTTTGCTTTAAATCAGCTTTTCTCAAATTGTTTTTAAAATACTGCAACTTAAAAAACATTGGCAAATAGTAAATTGTTTTTGATGCCCCCTTCACAATCCATATCCTTTTTTGATCTAGCCTCCGTTTTGGTACTTGTAAATCAGAGGTCGGTTTCAGCAGGTTCTGACCAGTTCTAGAGAACCAGTAGCAGAAATTTTGAATAGTTCAGAGAACCGGTAATAAAAATTCTGTCTGCCTCCCAAGTCCCAGCTGATCGGGAGGAAATGGGGATTTTGCAGTATCCTTCCCCTGCTATGCCCACCAAACCACACCCACCAAGCCATGCCACACCCACCAAGCCACACCCACAGAACCGGTAGTAAAAAATTTTGAAACCCACCACTGTTGTAAATCCTTTTCCACATTCTTTTATTCTATCATCATCCTCCCTTCCCCTCCATGGTAATTCTCTCTACAGACCAAGGATTTGTCAGATGTTAGAGCAGTGCATAAGCCTCCTGACCTCTAGCATGATTATACCTCCTTTGTAGAAAGTTCTGGAACCAATCAATTGCTTTGAGTACAGTGTACTATTGCATCAGAAGAAAGACATACTCTGGCAAACTCTATGCACCGTTTCATGACCCTCTTAAGGGTTACCACTCACACTTAGAGAAATTATGTACTACATATTCATGCTGATGTGAGAAGAACAAGACTCCTGTGAATCCAACAGCACTTTTTCCATGTACACGAGAGAAGTGAATTTAATTATAGGGGATCTTAAAGATTGCCTGCTTTACAGAGGAATCCTGTTTTAGGTGTGTGGACAGAGGGAGAGTCTGAGGGTTCATGAATTGGTACTGATAGTGGGGTTAAAGAAATGGAAGGTAAGATAGGTTGACTGAATTTTCTGCAGAATAAGGAACTAGCATGGTTGTTTTAAGAATAAAGTGAGTAAAATAAATTTTGCCTCATGAAGAAATACAGTCAAGTAAACAGACTGAATAATGCTTGTGCCGCTCTGTTTTTTTCCACAAGGCTTGACCTCATACGGCCTTGATTCAAAGCTTATAACTTGTGCAGTACTGAAAATTGTCTAAAGCATTTTTTTTAAAAATCAAGGCACATCTCATGAAATAACAATGAAACATCCATTACACTGAACAACTTAAGTGGTTAAGAAGCACACTGCAAAGCTTAACCTCCGTTAGACTCCACTGTTAGTCTAATTATCTGAGAGGGCATCTGAAAGAAAAAGGGAAGGAAGGAAGGAAGGAAGGAAGGAAGGAAGGAAGGAAGGAAGGAAGGAAGGAAGGAAGGAAGGAGCTGCTAATGTCTTCCTGGTTTACCTTATAATTAAAGTGAAAACTCTTGAATTTTGTACACTCACTTCTTAATTTAATTATAATTAAACTTGTTTTAAATATATATTCCTATAACTATATTAGCTAGAATTTTCTTAAACAGCAGATAAGATCAGAGTCACTGATTCAGATTATATAGCCTATTTGTTTATTTCTTAGATGTATACCCCATTTTTCATTCAAAAGCTTAAGGCAACATACAATAGGAATCCATTCTACTATTCCCACACACACAACAACAATCCTGTGAGGTGGGTTCAGGGCAAATGTATAATATATTCTAAAAAGAAAAAAATAAATATAGAAAATTCACATTCTGAACCAAGACAAAGCTAATTCTGCCATCTATAATGCTTAATTTATGCAACTCAGCAATTTATGCAACTTATGAACACTTATTCAAAGTGTTTTCATTAACATTTTTATATTGCTTTGGTTGTCTTTTTGTAGCTCTAAGGTCAACCTTATTGACCTCCAACATTTTCATCATCATCAGAGTCTTGCAACCTGAAGTGGTTTGGTGTTATCTTCTTCTTGTGTGCTATACAGATTAGACAAGTACATGAAATGGGAAATGGAAAACCAGGATAAATTTTGGTGGAACAAATCTCCTTAGTTTGGCAGCATCTTTTGAGTTGAATAAAGAAATGCCGGTATTCTTTATCTGTCTTTCTCCACCTCCTCTGCACTCATTTTATCCTGTTCTTCCACTGATCTTCCTAGCACTTTCTTTCCCTATTCCAAAGACATTGGCAGTTAAGAGGAGACACAGAAAAGAAGACACCGATACAGATAAACCTATTACCATTGGACCATTTGTTTAACAACCATTGCATTCTAAGCTGGTGCTATATAAAGTTATTTATGACCTGTCGTTGAACTCACAACCGTCAGAGCTTGCCGGCAGTCATATGATCAAAATTCAGACACTTTGTAACTAACATGTATTTACCGTGGTTTCAGCATCCTGGATTGGTCACATGATCACCAATTGTGACCACCTTAGCGGGTTTTCGACAAGCAAAATCAATGTGGGAAACCATATTCACTTAAAGGGTTTGTGATTTATTTAACATCTGTGGCAAAATCAGGCACCATTTATTTAACTTAGCAATAGAAATTCCGGTTGCCATTATGGTCATAGGTCAAGAACTACCTGCAATATGAGAGGCTGAAGATGCCACACTCAAAGGCAGGGACAGTATTTGATATTTTACACCCAAACATTTTAGCATTGACTCAAATCCAGTGACACTGATGTTTAAAATGTGTTTTGGAATATTTTAAAATTTTTGGATGAAGCAGAAATGACAGGATTTAGGAAAGTTTCTGGTCTGCATTTACTTAATTCCCAGGATAGCCAATCTGCCAAACTGCCTACCTTCCTTGTTTGACCATACATCAAATGGGAAGATATCAAGTACATGGGGGAAATCAGTGGCAAGGGGCTCATAAAAATATATATATTTCATGACAAACACACGTCCCCAGTGACTGGCATATTTATTTTTCCTGTCCTGGGGTGGAGGAGAAGTAAGGAAGGAGGAAAATCTAATCCATTACTATGGCCGAAGTAGAGGAAAGGATTCTTAAACTGACTTCCTATCCCACTGGTTCATGCACAAAAACCAAGCAGTTTAAGGCTGCAGTGTATGAAATTCCTACGAACAGGTAAACTGAAGAAGTAATCAGACCGTAACAAGAACTGCCAGTATTTGTTCAGAGCAAAAATGAACACTCATACAGGAGTATCCCTTGCTGAATGAAGTGAGAGGACCTTTTCAAATAGATGTGCTCAAGATTGCTCAAGATGTCTTCTCATATAGTCATGGAGAAAAATAAGTAGTCAATACTCGAGATTTTTGCCAATGGGAAGCAGATATGATTTTCCTTCATTTTCAAAAAAATAAACACAGATCAAGTTGTAAAAATAGTCTTCCATGCCATACTAATCACACATTTCCATTAGGTACAGCAAACCATCACTGTTATGTTAAATACAGTTTAAAAGCCATTTTGTGCATGCTTATTACCTCTCATACCATTTTGCAGTCAATTCCCTATTTGTTAGTTTGTTCAATTTCCAGGGACATTAAGGGCTTTATGGAAATTAAAATATCACATTCTTTTGGGTAGAGGGGGTTTATGGGAGACTTCGTAAAACAAATGCATTAGATCTAATGGAGGCTTACTTTGTTTAATTACTTTTTTTAAAAAAAAATGACAATCCACTATTTTGAGGGGGGGTTAACCTCTAAATTCCAGTGATGTAGTCTTGGAAAATTCCATGCAGAAAAAAGAGACCAGGAGTATCCCCCTAAGGTGATTTCTCTTATTGCTTTTTGAGCAATCACATGTTCCGTTTGAAGTGTTAGAGAAACACTTTTTAAGTAGTGTAGACACATACCTTACCTTTTCCTTTTCCAAAATGATTTCTAGCAGAACAGGAATGTTTATTTGGAGATGAATCAGGTGTCACCTGGGAGTGGAAGGCACTCCTTGGTATGGTATTTGAGTGAATCATTTCCTTGTGATTTCAGCGTGCTCATGGGAACTTATAATTGATCTGCCATAGGAGGACTGTAATGGCTTTCAACTTTGTTTCATAGTTGAGGTTCACCAACATTTTGCAAATCTATTGTTATCATTGCACCACTATACATAGCAAATATCATTTTTTTAGTAGTTGTGACTCTTACTACTTTTAAATTATCTGATTATTAAGCAATATTGCACATGCATATAAATACACAGACATTTAAATGTCTACGGGTGGTACATCATAAATATGAAATAATCTCTACTATCTTTTCTGACCTGTCTGATCAACTAAAAACTAAAGTGAGGAATCTGTTGACAAATTATTTAGAGATAAAGAGATAAAGGAAGATATTTGAGGAAGGTTTTAAAGCAGGGGTGTCAAACTCAATTTCATTGATGGCTGCATAAGGGTTGTGTTTGACCTAGGGGGAAATGATGGGCGTGGCCAGTTCAACATCACTCGTGTCAAGGGCATCTGTGGTAGCCCAAGCACCCTGCCAGCAAAAACAGGCTCCTCCATTTTCACTTTGACGGCCTCCTGCAACCCTCTGCCAGCGAAAATGGAGCTCAGGAGGGCCACCTGTGGCCCACATGAACTCTGTTTTCACTGGCAGAGGCACCATGGGCCGGTCTTTCACTGTTTTCAGGGCAGCCCCGCGGGCCAGATCTAATCACCCCATGGGCCGGATCTGGTGCCGGGCCTTGAGTTTGACACCCATGTTATAAAGAGAAAAAGAAAATATCTACGTCTTTTTCAGCTAAATGCAAATTTTGTTTCTTACATAAGCTGTTAATACAGTGGCACTGATGTTTCTTTAAACCTTGCAAAATGTTCTTCCATTATAATATGGCAACGGCTATTACTGAAAGGAAGACAAAAAAATAATAGAGATAATAATGAAATCCTCAATGTCTGTGTAAGTAAGAAAAGCAGAGATGCCATTAGCTTGTTTACTGTTTAACCAGGGAGAAAAAGGAAATCATCTTTTTAAAAAAACTAAAATCTTTTCAGATGATAGGTAATGTTCTGTCAAGTGACTATGTCAGTTGATAACGGCTTAGAACAGTGGTTCTCAACCTTCCTAATGCCGCGACCCTTTAATACAGTTCCTCATGTTGTGGTGACCCCCAACCATAAAATTATTCCAAAGACCATCGAAAATATGTGTTTTCTGATAGTCTTGGGCAACCCCTGTGAAAGGGTCGTTCGACCCCCCAAAGGGGTCACGACCCACAGGTTGAGAACCACTGGCTTAGAATATCATGAATGAGTAGAAAGGGAAAGATTAAAACTCCTAAGACATCATGTGGCAGGAGAGCAGAAAGTCCAAGCAAATTTGTAGCCCAAAGTCTTGTGAATTTATTTCAGAAGTAAATTTAATATTATGGGAAAATTTCAATTAGGTGAAACATATATATTTATTTAACAGCTTAACTGCCAAACTACAAGTAGTGTACTCATATCCAATGTTTGCTGCATCTGCAAGGTTTTCAACAAAGGGGAAGTCAAGGAGGTAGGATATGCTGTGTGTCTTACTTCTGAGAAACTCTCAGGAAACAGAAAGCTTTATCTAGTGTTAATCTAGCTCAGTCTTCTGCCATCTGTTGACATATTACATTCAGTAAATCTGCTGTTCCCTTTCTTCTTTCAAAATATAAGTCTCCATGCAGATGCTGCAGTCCTGTGTACAGTATGCCACTGGCTAAGTCCTTTTCACCCTAGCAAATAAAAGCTGCTTTTTAGAATCAGATAAATCATAATAGTGACATGTACGTAAGCCTTACTATTCCTACTCACCTCCTTGCTGTTCTTAGTATAATAACAGATCCTGATATTGATCCATTGTTTTATAGAATAAACATCTTTTCAGGGTGAGTATGTATGTAAATTAAACTACTGTGGGTTTTAATAAACAGCTTGAAGAAATTATACAGATAGTCAACTTATGAATGTTCATTTAATCATAGTTCAAAACTACAATGACCTTGGAAAAAGTGATGTATGACCTATTGGCAAAGTTGCGACCATCACACCAACCCCATGATTGTGAGATTGTAATTCAGGTATTTGACAACTGGCTTGCATTCGTGACCAGTTGAAGCTTCCACATGATCATGATTTGTGACCTCCCCAGTCAATTTCTGACTCCGGGCAAGTGCTGAAATCTTGCAGCATTTCAAACATTCTTGACTTATGGCTTGAGGGTGATTTTAGGGGGTGAAATAAAAACAAAGCTGAAATTCCTTTTCATAAGGAATAAAAATTCCCTTCCAATCGTCTTTATTAGTTGCCTCAATCTAATTAATGGGTTATTGGCGGTGATGATAGAAAAACACCTCATGCAATATATGCAGTTAATTAATTAATTTATACCTTTTATTTTTCATGATACCTCTGGTGTTTAATGTGAGAGGTTTCTTCCACAGCAGTTTAAGCTACTTCTGATATTTGGAAAATGGGGACAAACCCCATTAAAAACCCTTAGAAACTCTGATTCTCCAAATTCAGAGAAACCACCTATCATACATACAACTTTATAATACTAGTTTTTCCTTACTACAGTCTATATCACAGCTATACTAGTGCCAGATAATCATATAAATAGAGCACCAGGGGAGCGACTATTGTGTTGTAGTAGTAACTAATTCTGTCAGGGATAGAACAGTCTCATTCTGGGACATTGTTATTTTTTATAACAATGTATATGTGAGAAATTCAGAAGGAGCAGGAGGTAAGAGGAAAATAGCTATGATATTTTGCTTGTATCTTCATCTGTAGGCCTGTTTCTCTTGCAAGGTTCCCATTTTTCTTCACGTTTTATAGTCTGATTCAATTTCTTTCCTAAGAATGTTTTTTTTTTAAAAAAAAAAAATTGAGATAGCCTTGATTAGTCTTTATTCTTGATAAACATTCATTTACTTTAAGGTTTAGATTTGCTTCCTAGGGTCATTTGTCATTTTTATACTATTTATTCTTCTGACTATTTTAAACCTTACTGCTTTTTTATATATTTTTAATTGTTGTTGTTGTTGTTGTTTTTGTATTGTTAAAGCTGCCCAGAGTCTAATGGAGTAAGCAGCCATAACAAATTTAATACACTGAACTGAATTGAATTAGGTAGTATACAGTGCCACTGGATGAGTAAACCCTATTATCGTACAAAATTTATTTTCTCTGCTGACATGATGAATTAAGTGTGTCTTAAGATTCGTATGCTGTCTCCAGGCCTTTTGTTTTGACTAAAACAAAGTTCAAAAACATATAATGTCAAAGGTTGCTAAACCCTTTTCCTTTAAAATTCTTTTCTCCTTGTGTTTAAAGGTCAGATATCTGTTGCAACAATGTCAAGGTTATTTATTAATTATAAGTCATATCACATAACAAAAGCAGCCACACTACAGAACAATTTATACGAGTCATATAAGAGTCAGTAGGCTGCATTTAAACAGATAATGCTCAAATTATATCATTTGTTTTTACTCCCGTATTCCAGCCATAGTGCCACAGGTGATTGTCATACAAGAATTCAGATACTCCTAAAGAGTAGAGATAAGTTGCTCTTTTGAAAAAAGACTGCATAAAACAATTGAATGAAAATTCATCTATTTCATCTTTGTCATTGAAAATGTGATTCCACTCACTTTGACAGCGAATCATTTGGAAGGATTGTCTTTTATTTTTATGCTGAAAAATTGCAAATTCTGAATAAGCAAAAGGAGCACTTCAACATCTGAGAACCATCAGAGATAAGACTGGTTCTTGCCAAAAGCTTTCCATAGCAAAATTATTCTTTCTTACAGTATTATTATTATTCAATATATATTCCACCCTTCCACATATATAAAGAGGTAGGAGTTTCCTTGCATTATTTCTGAGACAGTTTTGATTCACCAAACACCCCAATGTCTCTTATGTCCGGTTTCAAGGAAAGAAATTTAAGTCAGGGCGTCAACCTTTATTTCCAGACAATATCTGACCCAACTTGTGATTTGGCTTTCAAAACAGAAAGCCAAATTTTTGGCTTTATTTATTTTTATTTTTTTTCTTTTAAAAATGTTTCTGTTCAAAAGAATGGCAATTTTTAAGATGTTAGGATTTCGCCCTGCATAAAAGCTTAGGGTGGATCCCATGGTGCACATGTGGAAGCAGCTGATGAAAGAATGATTATCCTTGTTTCTCCTACATCTACCCTCATCCCCACCCAGATCACATTTTGAAGCGCATAGAGGATTGTGGAATTTTTGGTGCCCTCTGGGCTTGGTTGCTTGCTTGCAGACATTTCATCACCCAACTAATAAACATCATCAGTGTGAGTAAGTGTTTATGTATAATAGCTTGCTCTGCAAGTTTAGGCAGGGGTGTGCTTTCCTTCTTCGTGGTTCGTTCTTGACAAAAGTATTGTATTCTCCTTGATGGTTTGCCTCGAATTTATCCCAGCTTATTGGCATGTTGGTGCTGTGTTCTAGTCTTGTTTTCTTCCTAAGTTTTTTATTATCTCTTTTGAATGGTATGTAAATGTAGATCTATTGAGAACTGAAAGAGAGAAAAAGCAGAAACTCCCACTCATAAGCACTGGATTTTGCTCTTCTTTCGAAGGGTAAATTGAAATATAATGACAGTACTGATAGTAATATAATTGTAAGGAGAACTTATATTGCATTGGGGGCTAACTGCATTTGTGAAATCTTAAGTTAAACTTTGCTGGTGTAGGAATTAGTCCAAAAGTTTGCTCATTTATACATTCTTTTGCATCGCCTTTCTTTGGTATGGGTATGTAACTTTTCTATCCTCTGGCCTGCACATTTTTATTCCACATTTGTTTAGATAGACATTAGCACTTTGATTGACTCTTCTCTTATAGGTTATATCTGTATTTTGGCTTTCTTATTTAATAGATGGTGGCATGCTGAACTACCATTGCACATAGCTAACTCATAATCAAAATTGGAAATGTTCCTAAACTAACTGTTGGAATATCTGCAATTTATGGGAATCAATTTCCAATTTAATTTGGATTAGAATAAAAACCATATTAATTAAATTTTAGTGGAAATCTCATCGTCATGGTATTTAAGACTCTCATTAAAGTGCACCATAAGCTTGTCATGAGCCTCTCCAGCCCATTGAGTGAGTATGAAGTGAATATTATTTTCTTGCTCTTTTCATTAATTACAAGCAGTGGCAAGTAGTACATCTTAGGGCACCAATAAAGAAAATTAAACATCTGGGTTAAAGTTCTGTTCAATTCATTCTCCCTAGCTGAAAACATTCAAAGTGTCTGCCGAACTCCAGTCCATCTAATATGCCTATAATGAGCATCCCAGTTTATTGCAAATCAGGGACTGAATTGAAATGCAAAATGAAGCACATCAAAATTGCCTGTCAGTGGCACAATCTTACACATAACATAGGCAATTAAATAGCTCCACTTCATCTTTAGAAAGCCAGCAAATTGCTAATATAAATGCTACAGATTAATATCTTTTTTGTTTTCCACACATCAGAAAATCAGAAAATATCACTAATGAAAGAGTTTTAACTTTAATAGCTTGTATGTTGCATTTCCAAAACTTGGAGACTAAGTGGTTGTTTTCTTCTCAACAACCTTGATGAAACGTAGCATCCTTTCCATAGCTGACATAATTTGTTAATGGTTGTAACTTGGTGCAAACATTGGTGAATCACTAGTCTCAAATCACATGCACACATACACCCTGTTATTGCTCCTTGAATTTTAACTGTGTACCAGTCAACATTTGGACACTTGAAAGTTGTTTAGAACGTTGTACATTTTCAGGTAGTTTGATGTGGTCTTAGTATGGAACTTGGGCTGTTTTGACTTTTTATCAGTTAAGTGATACAATGCAGGTAAAGATATATCAATATTATATAGGCAACAGAATTCTGTTCAACTCCATTCTATTTTTCAATGGTTATTCAGTGACAGATGGCAGTCAGCATGGAATTTATCTCAGGATGTCTGTGGCTTGCAGAGATTCAATGCACAAAGCATCGAAAACCAAGAGGTTATCCACAGCTAAGCAATAGTGTGTAACTTTTTATTAATGTGATATGTGAACCCATATCTTATGACTTCTTGGGCTTTGTTGCCTCATCCCATCACCTTTTCCCATCTCTCAGAATATAACGTACTAGCAAATACCACCTAGTTCAGTGCATCTCTTTTCAAATGGCAAAGAAAACATCTGATTATTTAAAATGCTTTTAAGAGAAATAATCCATCAACAGTCCTTACATACAGGGGCGGGTTTCAAAACCCATCACTACCGGTTCACTTGTGGGCATGCATGCGCATGTGCAGAAGCGTCCAAGCAGGTGGGTGGAGCCTTCCACTGCTGTTGCTACTGGTTCACCAGATCCAGGGCGAACCGGTAGCAACCCATCACTGCTTACATATAAATGTACGTTGCCTGAGGTTAAATCTGAATAACTCTTACTAATTATTTTGCCACTGACATGGTTCTAAATTTTTAAATCTAGGAGTTGCTTTGAAAAAAAAAATCTTTAAAACACAATCAATTGTCAAATAATGTTCTTTGAGTGCATGCTTTTTATTGGCATTGTTTAAGAATTGCACATTATATTTTTTAAAAGATGAAAAATTGAAGTGGGACAAAATGAGGTGAATCAGTTTTAATTATACAGAGGTGGAGTTGGTCTTGAAATCTGCTTCATCCAGTCCTCTGATAGCTACTGAACTTACCTGTTGGCCAATTCAAATTGGCTTATCAGTGATAGAATATAATATCCCAAAACAGCTTGAGATTGAATTAGGGTATTATTTTTACAAGACCTACATGCTAGTTCCGGGGTCATGCTGTCCCTTAGTGGGGGTCAGCTCCCATTCACAAGGGGATAAAGAAATATTCAAGAGCATGTGAATAGATATGGCTTTGCCCATCACCTTAAAAGCAAAAAAATAAAATAAAAAACCCACCTCTTCCCTATATTTATTTGTAATAATTTGATAGCATCAATTTTATAGCTATGTCCCAGATCCCATGAAAGTCTGTATTGAAGTTCAAGCAGCTTTCTTCAGCTGAATCATGAAAATCAGGAAGAGGAAGGAATAAGATCAGCATTTGCGCCTCATTCCCTGTCCAAATTGAAGCTGAAAGCCTGAGAAAGATTATGCTTATTACTCCCCTTGAAGAGAAGAAATACAATTTTTTTCATCTCAAACTTACTTGGGATCAAGGATTAAACTTGAACCTTGATATCTTCCTCAGTGGACAATAAATATTGCCTAAGTCAAGGGTCAAAGCCTCAATATTCTTCTATTCAGGGTTACCATCTTCATCTGATCGCAACCAATCCCCTCCCCCCCCAATCTAATCTCAGCACAAACATTTTCGAACCATCTTTGAGACCAGATTCATTTTGTAATCACAAGGGCTGTGAGGTAATTTAGCTTGATACCTGACTTTGAAAGAGGGAGCAGCCTAACTAACAAGGATGGAGATTCCCATATCACTGTGCAAACTCACAACTTGATCAGCAGGTAGATAGCTATGTTTAAACATGGGTTTAGTGCATATCATGAGAGAAAGAGAGACCTCCATTTATGGTGCAGTTCTACTACCCAGTTAGCTGAATAAGCATTAACTGAAAAATAGCCAATTTTTCTTATGGATATCTTTTTAACATCCTTACAATATATCTTTTCAGAATACTAACGCAAATGCTGAGGAGGCTGAACATAAGGATAGTTCCAAAGCAATCCCGTTAACCCAGGAGCCTTCAGAAGACAATGAAGTTTTTGGTAAGTTTCCTCTTGACATTATTTTTCACACCTAAAAAATAATTTGGTATAATAAACATGAGATCCTGTTGCAAGTTAAATAAAGTCTCTTTGTAGAAATGTACAAAACATGGTAAGATCACATCTTGCAAAGAAAACTCAGTTCAAACTAGGAATGGGTAATATTTTGAAGGCTGTACGGTGGCAAGGTTTTTTTTTTAATAATATAGGATTGCTTTATGACTATGGGCAGCATGTTCTCTGCTGGCTTCTGATTTGGCATGGATTTTTTTTCCTTTATTTTATTTTAAACCAAGTTAAGCCGATGATTGGCTGTCCCACAATTTTTCATATTTTCGAAATGGAGTGAAACCAAAATACAGTAGTTTATTCTGAGAAGGTTGTGAAAAGCTAGGAAGGGAGATAATTTTAAACTCACTTGCAGACTCTTTCTTGTAAGGGTTTTCTGTAAAATAACAAGAAGAACAACTCTTCTGAACCATCTAGCCTGTTTGGGGAGTTCTTGTTCTTTCTTCCAATGACTTCTCCCTTCAGCTGTAAGAAAACAGAATTTAAATATTTGGTATTTCTACTTTAACAAAACTAGTGCCAATCCTGACACACAAGAGTAGCTAGGAAATTGTGATTTATTTATCAGTGATTTGATGTGGCACTGCCGAAATCTAGGATAACCCTGGGCAGCTCATAATACAACGAACCGAATAAAAATTATAACAAGAATAAAACCAAACCACTATAAAAGAGGAAATAGAACACTATGTCAAATCTGGCAGGGTATACCGAATGTATACCCCACAATATCCAGCAAGCTGCTCCAACAACCATAGTTCAAGGCCTGAAAGAACACATGGGGGAAATTTTCATAAGACATTGACTTATAAAGTCAACAAAGCCAAATTTCCAGATACAATAAGGAATTTATTGGGAAAACTGAAAATAAAGCATATATAGGGAAAATAAGGGGAGATCACAGGCGGAATTTAATTAAATTAGTTATGTAGCACCTCCTTGAATAAGGTTTTGGGTTTCATCACAGATTCACTGTAGAGAAAATGGCTCAAGACAGATCTTTTAAATGTTCCTATGAAGTCTAATTCCTACTCCCATTTACTGTCTTCTTACTTCTTATTCTCATCACATATCTTCAATGTTACAGAATGTGGAAAATAATTAAAAGTCAGCCTCTTTTGAAGAGAAGAATTGCTGTTTTCTCCAGTCAATGAAAATGTTGTATCTCTAATGTTCTGGATTCAGTCAGAAAATCAGAAATTAGTGGTTAAACCCTAACAACTCTTGAGGGAATTATGAAGGTCATCCCGGCTTTGTATAAATGGGATTAAACAGGAGAGGCTATTCTGAGGGGAAAATACCTGCTAAATTTTGTTTAATCAGGCCTTCCAGCTTTTCATTTAGGTTTCTGACCAAAGCCCAGTCCAAGTATTTTCCTTAATTGTTTGGCTGTTAATCTGGAAGGAAAATACACATTTCTAACTGGGTAAATAAAATAATAAAGAAAGCTAAAATATTCCACCATTTGAGGTACAGATGCTATCTATGTAAATAAAGAAGGATTTTTTTTAGGAAGTTACCGAGCTGTGTTAATGAAGAGTAAGTCAGGAACTAGTCAGAAGGGGGAGTCCTATGTTTACATTTTCTCAAGATCATTTGTGTGTGTCCAGTCGCTTGTTTAAAATAATTCCCACACTAAAATTGATGGAATTTATTCTGAAGGGAATATATACCACTCCACCACACAGTTATTTTGCGGTAGACAACTATCTTGTATCTAGGCAAATCAAAATAGTTATAAAATTTTAGCAATTTAACATTTATTTAGATGATAACATTTAACATTTGCAGTAATGAAATGTGATAACCTATCTGTGTTACCAGCTTTTATCTACATGATAGATTTTCTACTAAAGTAATCTTATCTGGCCTGGGATATTTTTGTTATGAAAGACTGATAACCCTGAGGGCAAATGTAATAGTAGGAGAGCTGCTTTAGTCCATGGTGGCAAAAGATCAGAAAGCTAATAACACCTTTTCAACTTCCAAATTTGTTAAAAGAGTTAAGCTCTTGATTTTTTTATACTCCAGAGGATGAAGAACGCCTGCCACACAAGAACTGGGATGTTAGGCTAGCTATGTTTGAAGGTGGCCTCATTTATTATGTGATAATTGTTTTCTCAGTTCCTACTTTGGGTATGTTTTTATCCTGCCTTTCTTTTAGGAGCTACAAGGTACTAAATTCTCCCCTCTCCCAATTTATTCTCACGGAAATTCTGAGAGGTTTTGCTGAGCTAGTGATTATCCCATTTCACCCATTATAGCATATCACTGAATTTTTTAAGTTATTGAGTAATTGAGTGTGGTTGAAGGGGTAGAAAAAACTCATGATTGTTAATTGAAAAGAAAAAAACATTGCTGTTATTTTGTTATTTGTCTTATCTTCACCTGTTGAAGTTATGTAGGCAGCAGGAACATCAGCAGGCTTGATGCTCCACACTGAATCCTTGGCAAAGGAATAGATGTCTAAATACTGGATAGTAATTTTTGATAAAAGGAGCCGAGTTGGTATGAGTTGATCTCTGGCGACCCCAAATTTATCTTATCATCCTGAAATATTATATCGTCTTTTGCTAGGAGTGTGAGAATAGCTTTATATATTTATTAAAATCATAAGCTCTTTGAATTAAAGTTGAAATGGTGATTCAAATGTCCGTTTGAATACTTGATTTAAGCTTGATGAGAGTCTTCCTGTCTGATATATTTCCATCTCTAGATTAGATTCTGAAAGTTGATTTTTTTTTTCCTGCTAGCACTAACAAGGCTTCCTGTTAATGACTGGAATCAAATAATAAAAAGATCAATCTTTTCTTTCTACTTCAAAAGCTCCCTAACACATTAATAATCTGTAAAAACCCCAACTTCATGGGAAATAATTGTGTTCAAAAGGTATTTTATACATGTATTAGAAGAATGACTTGAGAGAGGAACATAAATGGTAAAGAATATACCAGAAGGGTAGTTTTCCCCACATGGCATTTTCCAGATGTTTTCTGACTTTGGAGAAATCAGATTGAAAAAATGATATGGCGCACACATTCCTTTCTGAATTGGACTACAGGTAGTGTAACAGAAGACTTAAGTATAGTGCAGGAAATCTTACTATGTAGAAAATCACTCGGTATTTAAGGATATTTTACATCTTGCAATACTTTTATTTCAGTTGTACTTCTTTTCAGCAGTGATAGTGGAATAAGATTCAAGAACTGAAATTCAAAAAGAAGACACCAGCTAGTTCTGATGAGATCTCTACCTATAAGTCAGTTATTCTATTATGAGGTGAATAACAAAACCATTTCATAAGACTCATGTCTGAAAATATAATGAGGGCAGAAAACTTATACATTCACCTATCTGACTATCTCTGATAAGCAACATGTAAGAGAAAATAATCTTTTGCCCCTTCACATACGTTGTTCATTGACTATGTATGGGCAATGACCATAGTAAAGTTTAAAAAGGTTTACTGACTTTTTAACTACGTTCTGGCTACTACCAAGCATTTGATGGTTTAAAAAAAAAATCTCTTCATCCTAATTTTTCATAATCAAGTATTTATTACCAACCAAGGCATTATTATAAACTCAAAGACAGATCAAAGACTTTTTTTTTTGTTTTGCTTTCATTTCAGATAATTAAGTAATATTTCTAAAGCAATGCAGGAATGCAAATGCTTCCTGACTATTTTATTAAAAGGAATATTTGTAATCATTGGAAAAACTTTAAATATAAGGTCATCCTTTTTCCTCTGGCCTATTCTGTGTTCCCCAAATAGTATATATACATAGTCATTAATGAATCTTAGGAAATGAATGAAGCCTCACAGATTAAGGCAAAGATTCAATGATTCACCTCCTGCTGTTAACAACATTTCTCATACCAAAAAGACATTTTGCCAAGCTCTATCCAAAATGGACAATATATGTGAACAGTCTGCTTGCAGGAGTTTTGCTGATGCTTCTTTGTTCCTCTCTCAGTGTTCAGACAGATGAGCAAATTACAATGCATAATCATTATGCAAATTATAGTGAAAAGCTATGCATTTAAGCATAACTCTTCATTATAATTGTTCTGAATTAGAAGTTGGGGATCAGTTGCTTCCAAGCAAGCCAGGATCGGAAGCCAAGTTAATTATAAAATCTATATTGTGATAGAAGAATTCTAAATTAGCGCAAACGAAAATTTGGAGAAGTGAATGAAGTCTACCATCAGAGCCTCTGTTTTGGTGATGCAAGTACAGCATCACTTATTTAAAGAATGAATTAAGCATTGGATGTCAGATTTTCACCTGTTGATTTCTTTGTGTTTGTGTGTGTGTGCATGCATGTGAAAGTGAGACAGAGAAATAAGATACAAGAAAAAAATAATTCCAATAAGAGCTGGGAGTTATGGTCCAAGTCCATACCACATATGTACATTCCAACAACTGCTGAAAGAATGGGACATTATCATAATGTTAAAAACTAACCACCAATTAAAAATCTACTTTGCATCTCAGACCTATCAGCTGTGTAGGTATTCAAGCAGTCAAACAGATCAAAAATCAAAGTCAAGGATGCTATCAAGCCATCATTGCAAACAAAATGTACGTTAACATTAGCAAGCTATGCAGGCAGATGAATACAGGAAAATGAATAGAATAGATAACAATTATCTGCTACACACTTTATTTATTTGTTTATTTAAAAGATGTATATATGGACAACCATCCTAGTGGTGAAGACGCTCATCTCCCACACAGACGATTATGAGTTCAATCCTAGTGGCAGATGTTTCTTTCCTAGAGTGCAAAAACAAAAAAATCTGCTGTGAACTCCACGTGGTGTCAGGAAGGGCATCTAGCTGGTAAATGCTCAGCTCCATCCAGACACCCCAATTCTTCCCCGAATTAAGGGATTATAGGAACGTAAAAAGGGACGGTCTTGGTCCAGGAAAAGGGCACAGTTGATGCACAAGACAAAACTGTGGAAAGCCCCCCCCCCCCAGCCACCTACTCATCAAGCAGAAGCTGTGAGTCCAGAAGGACCTCCAAATTGCATACCACCATTGTCCAGCAGCATGCAACCCTATCTAATGTAAAAGATGACAAGCACCAGACCCTAGGGATCCAAGACCCCAAAACAACTCCATTTTACCAGGGTTGAGCCAAAATCAATTCATCCCCATCCAGACCTTTATAGCCTTCAGGTACTTGGAAACACCACATCAACATCACTTACCTGACCAGGGGTAGAGATGTATAACTGGGTATCTGTAGTGTCCTGGGGATCCTGTATCACATGCCATCAAATGACATAACCCAGCAGTTTCATGTTGATGTTAAAGAGGAAAGGGGAGAGACCCCACATTGAAGCATTCCCCAATGCAGGGACCTAGGACTTGATTGCTTCTCACCCACCAACACCAACTAAAACCGGCCATGGAGAAAGGAGAAGAACGACCCAAAACCATGCTTCCCACTCCCATCCCCTGAAGCTGGTCCAGAAAGATACTGATCCTGAAAGCTACTGAAAGATCCAGAAGAGCCAAGACAGTTGCATTACCCCCATCCTCAACCCTCCAGTGTTCATCAGCAAACTCAACCAATGGCATCTCAATGCTCTACTTCAGTGCCATACGTTAAACCTACCTAACTTACTGAGGTGTTCCTAGTTTTATATCCTGTGGTGTTGTTTTTAGAGGACACTGGTTTTTCCCAAGAAGGAGACTTTTTGTAAATCTATATAGATTTAGAATTTAAAAAGTGAGCACCACAACACCAATGGTGAAAAACTAATTAAAGTTCTTTACGTAGCATTAGTGCATGCTGAGTTTTGAAGTATATCATGTGTATTATGCATTCAGTGCATTCTCGGGCAACAACTAACAAGATGAGACAACCAAGCACAAATGAAATGAAGTGAGAACAAGAACAGTTTACCTGGGTAGCCTAATTGGCAAGCTCGGTGGACTTGCTGTGCAGTGGATGTTGGCAGTGAGGTTATTGCAGTTCATGGCAATCTACTTGCAGGGTAGCTTCTATTGTCAATTAGAAACATAATTGTTCCTTGAAAACAAGCCATAGCATTAATGCCAAGTGGTGACAGACTCACACAAAGCTCATTCTGGTTGGAGAGCAGAGAGGGGCTGTTGCCAGATTGTGTCATGATCACAGGACAATCCTTCTCTGTATTTATTCATTTTAAAGATTTTAATAGTACTATCGCACACATTGTCTAAATGTATAATAATCGTTACGCAGAATACAGTAGAGTTGAATATATTTACTTGGGAGAAAGTCCCATTGAATTCATTGAAATAATTGTGTATTTAATTATTTAGCTTTGGCTGTACAGTGCTTATTCATTTTACTCTTATTACTAGTACTAATAATATATATTTTTTTATAAAACATACAAATTGGAGAGAGAGAAAATGTTACAAAATTCACAGTTTGTTTTTTTTTAATTTGATTTATATGCCGCCCTTCTCCGAAGACTCAGGGCGGCTTACAATGTGCTCAGCAATAGCCTTCATCCTTTTGTATATTTATACAAAGTCAGCTTATTGCCCCCACAAACTGGGTCCTCATTTCACCTACCTTAGAAAGGATGGAAGGCTGAGTCAACCTTGAGCCTTGGCGAGATTCGAACCCTGCAGTAATTGCAGGCAGCTGGTCTTAATAAGCTTAATAACAGGGTGCCTTAAACCCCTGTACTACCAAGGCTCCTGGTATGAGTGTATGAGTGACGAAGAATTGATCAGTTTACTAATCAACTCATCCAATTTAAGTAAATATTTGTAAATGTATGTTGTGTGTGTGTGTGTGTACAAAAAATATGTGGGAATCTCTTATTCTTCTCTTGATACTTAATATTTTTTAATATTTTTTCCATGAATTGAAGATATTTCTTTGTTTTCTCAAAGAAGAACCTCTCTCACATATTAAAACTTAAAATTCAAGGGAATTATATAGAATTTAAGATATATCATCTGAAAGAAAGAAATTTTGAATGAAGGAATGTTTTTCCATCTTTGCCACCTGAAAAGCTTCTTTAGAAGGTTAGGAATCACTCCTGATTAGTGTAGGAATGGGAAATTGAACAACAGAAAACAGAGTTTTATCCCATTAACATCTGCCAGTTGAAGAATCCAAACCCTTTTAGTTTTCTGATGCAGTGATTTGACACCTCATCCTAATCTTCCAAAAAGGCTTTCAGGTTACAAATGTAGGTCTTTTCTTATTTATACTATAATTTCATCAATGATTTATGGAAATATCCAAATATTTCATTCCACTTTTTGCAGTTCATCTGACCCTTATAAAGTCCAATACTATTTGGCAGTCCATGGAGTTCATTCTATCAATGTTTTTTAAAACCAGGAAATTTTCTGATTTGGGATTTGTTATACCTAGTTTTCAATGTAATGCTTCCCATTCCATTCCAGCCAACAATAAGCACCTATACATAAAGTAGTGGCCAAAATTGTGGAAACCTTTTGGGGAAAGTGTATTTTATAAAACTAGTTAATAACACCACTGTTTTTGGAGTAGTACCATAACATTATATATCAATGGAAAGATAATTTAATCAAGAATGTAATGCAATAACTTTTATAAACGATTTGCTATTAGGATAGCAGTTACAATATAAAGAAGAAAAGTGAAACGTAGAAAAAACGAGATATACAAAAATTATCACCATGTTACCAGTTAATACTTAGTTGGGTAACCTTTAGCATGAATTACAGCCTTACAATGTCTTCCAATGGAGTGAACCAAGTCTTTTAGTTCTGCAGCTGTTATAATGTGAAACCAAGATTGAATGATTGTTTCTATTAACTAGGTTTTATTGCTGGGTCACTTCTGACTAACAAGTTTCTTTAGTCGGCTCCATAGATTTTCAGTTGGGTTAAGATCTGGGCTATTCCCAGGCCATTCCAGCAGTTTATCTTGAAACTCCCCCAAAAAGTGGTGTTATTAGCCATCAAACCTCAAAAACACACTTTTCCCAAAAGGTTTCCACAATTTTGGCCACTACTGTAGGCACAAAAATAAAACAAAAATCTTTCATTGGACCCAAAACAGATGGAATTAAGCCCATTCCTGTGACTGATATGAGCTCTAAATAACAAAGACATTCTCATGCAGTTTGGATCCTATCTGCTGTCACAGGGATCTTAAATAAATAATTAAACAAACTTGGGATCCTTTACACTTGATACCTAATTATGAGGATTTCAGCTGAGAAGGGCACTGCAGTACATTGGAAAAAATGAATGAGAGACCTTTCGCTCAGGCTCCAGGAAACATCTGTTAATGAGAACAAAGAAAGTCAGCTAGCTTGTATTCTTCTCAAGTAAGGAACATTTTCACTGTGCTGTACTTTGTGCAACTGTACATTCAGGGCAAAACTCAGCATATTGAATATCCAGGATTTCGCTCAGCATGTCGAACAGCTCCAAAATGCAGCTGGGTTGTCCTAGAACATTTTGAAGAATATCACCACCTAAAAAGAGAAGCACATCTGACCATTAAATCCAGATAGATGAACAGAACTCTGTATTCAACGGTATTATTGGTGAGATTGAATCTAAATTTCTTCTTCACTGTTGGTATATATCAGGGGTCAGCAACCTGTAGCTCTGGAGCTGCATGTGGCTCTTTCACCCCTATGCTGCGGCTCCCTGTCACTCAAAATATGCGTCACAACCGCCAATGTGCAACACCTGCCGGCAGGTGATTTATTGAACTTTTCAACCCCCGGTAGGCCAACCATGGATAAATCCAAGAAAAGTTTCAAAAGAAAAAACATTTAATTCAACTACATATGCTAGTTTTGTGGCCGCTCAAGAAATAGTCAGGCACGGGAAGGGTTTTGTGGCTCCTGGTGTTTTATTTTCTGTGGGAAATGGGTCCAAATGGCTCTTTGAGTGTTTAAGGTTGCAGATCCCTGGTATATGTGATTATTATCCATTCATTTTATTAACAGTAATGTTTAAAATTAAATTTAGGTAGCTCATTCATTCTGAATCTCTTGGTTTTTTTCCCAAAAAATAAATCCTCATGCAGCATCACAGATCCTACTTCCTTCTATAAACAGGAGAGACAAAGCATGCTGTGGTTTAAAGCACTTTCTATCAGCCAAGATGCTTAAAGTTTAACAATAATAATTTGAAATAGCAGGATTCCCAAAGTTACAGTTAAGGATCCCCAGGGGTCACAAACAACTTAGAGAGGAGTCATTAATTATTTTTCAACATGCTCAGTCTTACATAGACATTGGGAACATGGCCAAAACTCTTTCCAGGTTTTATTGCTCTCTTTGCTTGTGCAAATCACAGCAGCAATAGTAGTTCCATGAAATTTTAAGATCTCTTGTGATATATTGATCAATGTTTCATTATTAAAAGTAAATGGTACTTTTATCTCTTGTTCAATCATAATTCAAGTGACATCAGTTCTACTCATGTTGGAGGGAGGGATGTCACACAAATTATTTTGGGAAGGATTAGGGGTGTACATTGTGATGTCTGCTTCCTATCCACATCTTGAACATGCATATAACCAACCAGGAAATGGCAAAATGGCAACTTTATAAAAAAAAATGGTGGTAAAGCAGAGCTCTTTACTCCCCCCTCCTCCAAAGGAGGAGGAGGAGGAGGAGGAGAAGGAGGAGGACCATTCTGGTAGATATAGCCTTTTATAGTATAACAGAATAACAGTTTGAAGGGATCTTGGAGGTCATCTAGTCCAACCTCCTGCTCAAACATACCATTTCAGACAAGTGGTTGTCCAATCTCTTCTTAAAACCCTCCAATGCTGGAGCACTCACAACTTATGAAGGCAAACTGTTCCACTAATTAATTGTTCAACTGTCAAGAAATTTCTTCTTATTTCTAGTTCGTTCTCTCTCCTTGATTAGTTTCCATCCATTGCTTCTTGTTCTGCTTTCAGGTAGTTTGGAGAATAGGTTGACTCTATCTTCTTTGTGGCAGCCCCTTAGATATTGAAACACTGCTATCATGTCACCCTAGTCCTTTTTATTTGACTAGACATAACCAATTGTTGTAACCATTCTCCATATGTTTTAGCCTCCAGTTCCTTAATCATCTTTGTTGGTCTTCTCTGCACTCTTTATAGAGTCTCAGCATCTTTTTTTATATTGTGGTGACAAAAACTGGATGTAATATTCCCAGTGTGGTCTTCCTGAGGTATTATAAAACAGTACTAAAACTTCATGTAATCTGGATTCTCTTCCTCTGTTAATGTGGCCTAGAACTGCATTGGCTTTTTTGGCCACTGCAGCACATTGCTGATTTTTAGAAAATGATTAAGAGAATTTCAGAGAATGATTAAAATCCCTTGGCACAGTATTTCGAACCCAGATGCAATCTATACCTTACTATTGTTCCTTTTTAAGACAAGGCGGCATTTTCTCAGAAGATAGTTCAAAAACCACAAATGATTTTCTTCAAATTTCTAGATCAATCTTGGCAACTTGGAAGATATGTGGACATCAACTTCCAGAATTTCTTTGAAATTGAAGCCAATGACTGCCCAAGCAGAATTCTTATCATTACAGTAGAACTACATTTAGGGAGAAGCCTATTTTAAAATAATATCTAGGCTCATTAACAAGTCATTGCATTGCATCTCCTTAAGGATTTTGTTTAGAAAGCAAATTGTAAAAATTGAAATGAGGACAACCAGCAGCAAGGATTCAGTTACAGTGGTGATAAGTGGATTTTTGGAAGACCTGAAAGTTGAAGATAGATCATCGTGGGGAGGAAAATCTATCTATTGCATGTAGTCGCTAGGAGTAGAAAATGACTTGATGACCCATAATCAATATAGTAAAAATTAGTTCCAGGTTATGGTTGGGTTCTTTCTTTTTTATTTGCTTGGTTTAATGAAATGATAGAAAAGAGAATTGAAAGAGACTAGTATTTACAGCTTCATACACTGGCACTTGTGTAGAAATACCCTGGTGGTGACAAGACGGCAGTCTCTTGCAAATCCCTGTGAATCCTTGATAATACTCTTCTTTATTTCAGAGGCATTCAGATAAAGTTTCTCACTCCAGCCCCTTCTTGATGCTGCTCTTGTCTTTGTTATAACTTCAGTGAAATGCTTGATTTATCAGGGGGCTTTTTCTGAATGCACAGCTTAACAGGGTATATAAAGACCCACTATAGTAAAGAAAGCTCAAATATTGCTCTCTTCCCAAACTGGTTTAGTTTGGGGATACAATCAAATGATGGCATTTTCTTTTGGCATTTTTTTTTCTTCGATCAGGGCAGCCTCTTCCAACCATTTTCTAGGGATAGCTTGTTTCAAGTATAAACTTTAATTATATATTTTATAGTTAGGCAAACTTGTCTCTTTGCTGAGTTATCCTATTCCAGACAATTCTGGGAGGCTTTATCAATCTAAAGCAACAACAAATATAAAACAACTCTAGCTATAAAACAAATATCAACTCCAGCTTCCAAATCAATTAACAATGAGAGGAACTTAAGAAATGTATTTTTCATTATCAGTTGTAACTGCCATGTTTTGCCTGTGAAAATGCCTATAAAGATTTATTGAAATCTTCACACTCTTAAAGGAGGCTTTCCAATTTCCGGATATCTCCACACACCTTGGTTGTCTTGATACAATTATCTCATAACAATTTAATTACTTATTATTTCAAAGTAATACACTTCTGCTTTAGGCAGTTCAGTGGGTTTTTGTTTTGTATTTTTTAGTACTGTGGCTTTATAATTATTAAGTTATTGGAATTAAAGTAAATGGGAAGTAATCACATTACTTTTACTAAATTAAATATTAAAATTCCACTTAAATAAAATGACTTTTTCCACTTGTCGGGAATGCATTTTTGACACTGAACTCTAACCTCAGTTATTGTTCTTAGCTTGGAAAAAAATGTACATCCTTAAAGAGCTTCTTCTGTCCAAGGAAAAATGGAAGGATGGCATGCAGATCACAACTTCTGAAATTCTTCCTTTTGGGATGTTTAATCAGAGAGAGGTGGATTAAGACTAGAAAAATCAGCAGCATTCTGAGTCACCGCCCTTCCCAAAGAGAATTATTTCATTTTTTTCTGGATTTGTGTTTCTGCATCAGAGGTGGGTTTCAGCAGGTTCTGACCAGTTCTGGAGAACCGGTAGTAAAAATTCTATTCTCTGCCTCCCAAGTCCCAGGCAAAATCCTCATTTCGGGAGGAAATGAGGTGCCACACCCACCACGCCACACCCACCAAGCCATGCCATGCCCACCAAGCCACACCCACAGAACTGATAGTAAAAAAATTTGAAACCTACCACTGTTCTGCATCCTTAGAACTAGTACTTTTTTACTCTCTAACCAGTTAATTCTGAGGATGAACTAAGTCTAAACATCTATACAGAATTTGTTTCCAACATTCCATTAGATTGAAAAGAATAACACAAGCCTGCAGAGAATGGAAATTTAATTTCTTTTTCCCAAGCCCTTGACCAGAGTGGCCATAGAATGCATCTTTATTTTCTTCTGTGTAATGAAATAACTGGTGTCTGAGTTTACTTTGCTCATGTAGGTGTTTGTCCACAAGTCAACACCAGCAGGTATAGGATGAGTTCCATCTTCATCATTCTCCCATGATGATAAGGACATCATTTTTTGGTGTTAATTCCATAAGGTGCTGTAGGGCTTCATAGAACCAGTCAATTCCATCCTTTTCAGCACCAGTGGTTGGGGCATGGATTTGGGTTACTGTGATATTGAATGGTTTGCCTTGGATTTGAACTGAGATCATTCTGTCATTTTGGGGATTGTATCCTAGTATTGCTTTTCCTACTCTTTTATTGATTATGAAGATTACTTCATTTCTTCTGAGGGATTCTTGCCCACAGTAATATGCCTAATGGTATATTACCATTAGAAGGCAGACTGCCTTCTGCCACTGGTAGCCTCTCACCAGCCAGTACACTCCCGCAGAGAGGGGCTCCTCAGGGTGCCGTCAGTGTCGACTGGCGGTCCCCAGGGGGAGAGCCTTCTCTGTGGGGGCACCTACTCTTTGGAACGAGCTCCCCCCGGAGATACGGAGGATCCCGGATTTACGCACTTTCCGCCGTGCCCTCAAGACTTCTTTATTCCAACAAGCTGGGCTGGCCTAACTCTTTTTAATTGCTTAATTTTAATTTGTTTTTAAAAATGGGGTGTTTTAATTAGTATGGGCCAAATTTGTTTAATATGTTTTAAATTGTTTTTAAATTTTATATTGTATGTGTTTTATCTTTGGCTGTTCACCGCCCTGAGTCCTTCAGGAGAAGGGCAGTATATAAATCCAAATAAACATAAACATAAACATAATGGTGATCTGAATTAAATTCACCCATTCCTGTCCATTTTAGTTTGCTGATTCCTAAGATGTCGATGTTCAGTCTTGTCATCTCTTGTTTGACCACATCCAGCTTGCCTTGATTCATGGATCTTACATTCCAGGTTCCTGTGGAGAATAGATCTTTACAGCATGGGACTTTCCTTTCACCACCAGATGCACCCACAGCTGAGCATCCTTTCGGCTTTGGCCCAGTCACTTCACTCTTTCTGGCGCTACTAGTACTAGCCCTCTGCTCTTCCCCAGTAGCATATTGGACACCTTCCAACTTGAGGGGCTCATCTTCCAGGGTCATATCTTTTTGCTTTTTGGTACTGTCCATGGGGTTTTCATGGCAAAGATACTGGAGTGGGTTGCCATTTCCTTCTCCAGTGGATCACATTTTGTCAGAGCTCTCTGCTACGACCTGTCTGTCTTGAGTGTCCCTGCACGACATAGCTCATAGCTTCATTGAGCTACGCAAGCCCCTTCACCATGACAAGGCAGTAATCCATGAAGGAGTGGCTTATCCTAGTTAAGTAGAAAAGTTACACAACTGCATAGTAGTATATGTTATAAGGCTTATCATTATAATAGCTAACAAGACAGAATAGGTTGTAATTCTATGCATACATACAAGCAAGCAGGTTTCAATTGTTTTAAATTGCTGTTAACTTCTACATTAATTCATATAGTTTTGGTACACAACCCTAGAAAAGCAGAAAATGAAAATAGCTGTTTGCTTCGTATGTTTCAAATTGCTCGGTGTTACAGTTTTCCATTCCTCCTGAAGGCAATTAGTACTCACAATCTCACCTTCATTTTCACTTACTGACTAAAACTAATCTGAAAGTGTACGAATTGCTATCCTATAAATATCACTTAAACATTTATTTTGTCCCAATAACACTAAATTGTTTTGTTTGTTTCAGCCTGTTTTGATGTTGAAGCCAAACCACCAAAACAAAAGTAGCAATTTGTGAACTTTTTTTTAATCTAATTAAACTGATTTGTCATTTTAGTAAGAAAATATTGTGCAAGCAGCTTTGTTTATACCTATTTATTGTAAGAAGATTCAAGCCATCCACTATATAATTACATCTGCTTTTATATAAATTGACTGTTTACTTGGCTTGTTTTCTAAATTCATTTCCCGGATGAAATATTACTTTCTGTGTTCCAAGTGAACATTAGTTAAGGCAGAAAAAAAAAGCATTTTATTATGCATTATTTTTACAAAGCTCTTATCTATTGGACCATCTCCCTGTAGAAACTTAAGAAACTGCCTTATATCAGATGTATTCAAGGACCTGTCCATTCTCATTTTTTATTTTTTTCAGAGGTTTCTTTATCCCACCCCTTAAATAATTGCTTGTGATGGCTTATCAGGCAAAATCAAACTTACAGTAAAAATGCTATTCTTTTAACTCTGTAAAAGCTATCCCAAGACATTAGCAGAATGTCTTCATGGTTTCAGTTATATGCCCTTTGTAAATTGAAGATTTAGTATGTTCTTTGAACTGGTCCCAACATGGTTGACTCTAATTCTCACAGGACCCTGAGAAATATGTGGTATGTGAACACAAAGAACTATTCGCAAACAAAGTGTACTTTAATTAAAATCCTGCATTTGGGGAGAAACGTAACACCTTGGTACACACTGTTCAGTACAGTTTATTGTCTATTACCGGTAGGATGATTCAGAAAGATACTCAAATAGGCATCATCAAAGTCTCCTGCATCTTTGGCAGTGTATCAAAATCATTTTGCTCAATCCCAGTGCATGAAGTTTATACCACTGTGTTGATTAAGTTTGTACCTACTGAACCTGGATTTTTTGTACTTCAAATATTCTGTACTGTGGAGCAGCGACCTTTTTATCTGCTGAAAAACATCAGCTAAATAAAAATCCTTAGCCTTCCAGTATGCCTTCTGTACTTCTGTGGGATGCACATAAAACAACGTTGCTACCTTATTAATTTGATATATTACCTGTTGCTTATCATCATACATAAACCACAAGGCTTACGTATAATTCAGCTTTTAGCATGTTTGAAGTACTTCATGTTAGTTTCTGGTATTGCCTTTAGAAGCATGAGAGCCATTACATTGTTCAGCACAGGGAAAGATGGGGAAATTTTGGAAAAAGAACATCCACATTCCTTTCCATGCCACATGTCCTACTGGATCCAGGAAAGCTTGTGCTGGGTAGAGTAGAGTAGAGTGGGGTAGGGTAAGTAGAGTAGGGTAGGGTAGAGTAGAGTAGGTGGAAGGGAAGGGAGGAGAGGAGAGGAGAGGGAGAGGAGGGAAGGGAAGGGAAGGGAAGGGGAGAGGAGAGGAGAGGAGAGGAGAGGAGGGGAGGAGAGGAGAGGAGAGGAGAGGAGAGGAGAGAAGAGAAGAGAAGAGAAGAGAAGAGAAGAGAAGAGAAGAGAAGGGAAGAGAAGGGAAGAGAAGAGAAGAGAAGAGAAGAGAAGAAGAGGTTTAATTGGCCATGTGTGATTAGACACACAAATAATTTGTCTCCGGTACAGAAGCACTCAATGTACTTGCAAAACAACAGAGAAGATAATAATTTCCTTTCCTCGTGGATTTCTCCTGCTTGACTTTATGAAGTTACCAGAGGAGAATAGAAGGAGCAGTGGCTCCTACACTGTCCAGAATGAACTCTTAATGCCCTTTCCCTGGGCAGCATCCCCCATGCTGCCCGTGTACTAGCAGAGTGTCCCTGAAATGCTAAGTCTGTTCGGCATGTTAGTGATGTAGGTGGCAGTGTTTCCATTCAGCTGCAACAACAACTTTTTGTTTTTTCCTGTGTGTGATGCCTGCTTGGCAAGCCTTCCAGAAGAACATGAGCTATCAGCAAGACAGAAAGACCCAATAATAGCTTAATCAAATGATTTAAATGCAGCCATACACCATTACTCTATAATAGTGCTAAGTTGATGTAGTGTGACTATATTTGCATAAAAAACAGCTTATTGCAAACATGGAATTGGGGGCAGACTGTAGCGTTAATCAAACTTGCATTCATATATACAAAAAGAATCAGGCCAGGCTTCTAAACCCAACTATAGGTGGATATAGTATGTTCTTGTTGGGATATGACATGCTGGGCTGAATAGCAAAGGAAAAGAATACATATCCCATTATGTATACAATAGATACCACATAATAAATGTGATTGTTGTTGTTGTTATAAATCATCAAGAAGACAGTGCTTGTTGACAGAATCAATTTTATAAAATGAAATGCTTTTTTAATTTAGTTAATCCCTGAAGGATGTGAGAAGTGAAGTATTCGCTGAATTGTTTTGATCTCTCTTAAACATTTCACAATGGAATTGTATAACACACAGTGATAACATGGATCATCTCTTGAGTCCTACAACATTATCTTATACGACACACAATCAGCTGGCTATTGCCTTCCAATAAATAGCAGCAGGAGTACAGCAGCAAGAAACTCTTGATGGCCAATATATTTATTATTTTCTTGAATATGCTCTTGGTGGAATGGTTGCAGGCAAATGTAAGAGAATAAATGAATTTCAGTCTCTTCTGAACTGCATAGATTTCTTAAGGAGAGTAAAAAAGGGCAACATTTCTCCAACTGAAGGACCTTTATTGGAGATTGGATCATACCCATGTGTAAATTGCTGTTCATGATTTGTAGGTTTAATACAAGTACTGATGTTGCTACTTTTCATATTTTGGAAAGTCTTCAAAAGATAAAGCTCTGAATAATATTCCTTATAGTTTTTGACTGCTATTAACCCAAGGGCATTGCATAATCAGCAGTTTATGATATTAATAGCTATTTCTGTTAACCAAGACTATAGGCTTGTGCATATACTATTCATTGAATACATCTGGTATTTAACACCAACTATCCTATGCATCTCTGTTTGGAGGAGAAATACACATACATATTTCACATGCATAGACCTAGCTGTTTCAATTCTAACAACTTTGTGATGCTTTACAATATATAGAAGACTGCTAGCGTGCGAGTGAATATTTTAAGTGGCAGTATTATAGTGATATAAGCCAACCCTAGAGGAATAATATTGTAGGTAAATTCTGTCAAAGCTTCAAGATGAATTACAATTCAAGAGAGAATTAAATGATAAATGCAGTTAAACAGTGACTGTACTAAATTTAGCCTGCAATTTAAAATTCATAGTCTTGTCTTCCTCTAGATAAAAATGAGTCATTTTGATGGGGAAGGTTACCATGTCTGCAATACATTTAATATTAACGTTGTTCCTATTCATATATCAAGATAATACATGATTATTAATAGGTTGTCAGAAATGATAACATCAACAGTTATCTTATACAGAGCATTTGTCAACAGAATGCATCTTCTTTTTGATGGTTCATACTTTGGACCGGAAATACAACTGAGTCCAAAATAGAGAAGTTCTACTCAATATGCTACTCAATAACCCAATATATTTAAACCATAAATACCTGCAAGCAGAAGTGTAACTTTAAAGCTAAGAGAGTATTTTAGCCTTGCAATACCATTGTTTTAAGGCAGCCTATCTCAACTGCGGTTCCATGAAAGTTTACAAGGGGTGCCATAAGAGATTGTGGTCGGGGGGAAAAAATTCTGACTTCATGCCTCACACTATATCAGGGCTCACAGCAGTATAAATTTTACCTACTTCCTTCTGCTGCCAGCCTACTGCTTTGTTGGTAAATATAAAGTATCGATCGTATAGTTTAAAAGTGAACTGCATTGTGAAGTTTTTGAATTTTTTATGATCTTTACACAGGGGTTCCTTGAGACTTGAAAATTAGTTCAAGGTTTCTTCAAAGGTAAAAATGCTGCCTTAAGGAAAAGCTTTCCTTGAGAGTAGTCCATTTTATCAAATCCATAAAATAATATCTTTTGACCCCATAAATATTAAGGGGGGGGGCAGCTAGGATTAGTTCAGAACTTGAATCAGGTGCAAATAATGATAATTCATGCATCTGGTTAAATGGATTCCAACATGGAATGTTATATATTATCCAGTATTAATACATTGGACTAATCTTGGTTGCAGATACTTCTAACATTACATTTTAATATTACATTTTATGTAACATTTCAAATATTTTATTGGTGATTGACACATGGTTAGGTTAAGGTGGCAGAGTCCTGTCAATCCCTTCTTGTTACTGAAATCCAGGTCATTGATATGACAGTCTTTCAAATATTTGTGTCCCTCTTTAATGGTCTTTTCTCACTGCTAAATATAACAGAATAAAAGAGTTGGAAGGGACCTTGGGGATCTTTGTCCAACTGCCTACTCAAGCAGAAAACCTTATACTATTTCAGATAAATGGTTGTTCTTCTTAAAAACCTGCAGTCTTGGAGCACCCACAACTTCTGGAGGCAAGTTGTTCTACTGATTAATTGTTTTACCTGTCAGGAAATTTCTTCATAGTTCTAGGTTGGTTCTCTCATTGATTAGTTTCTGTCCATTGCTTCTTGTCCTGCCTTCAGGTTTTTGGAGAATAGGTTGACCCCCTCTTCGTTTTTGAATCCATTCTGATTTCTTTGCATTGTTCTTAAATTTTGATGGCCAATATTTGAAAATATTCTTTAGGAATCAGGTAATAAGACCTGAAAAAAAAAATTGAACATTTTTTGAATTTCAGGGGTTTTTGAACCCTGAAATAAGTGCTAGGAGAAATATTCATCGTGAAGATGAATAGCTTACTCTGTTCTGTAATTATTATTTGGACAGTGGGGGACAATGATAAAAGGAACAGGTATTCTCTAGTGACATCATAATATTTCCTGAATTGATGAGGGTTTTTTAACCTAATGGGAATTAGGGCAGGTAAACACAGCAGGTTTTGTGAAGTATACTGCTGTGTTCCTATCCCTATCGATTTTTCAGTTGTGATTTTTTAAAAAAGCAATTGCTTTGTCAGTATTTAAATTTATGATTTCTTTCTTTCGTTAACTTTCAAGATTTTTTTTCATGCTTGGTTCAGTTATACTATCAAGATATAGCAAGATCAAACAGACAATTTTCTTTTATTTTAGTATGTATGTATGTATGTATGTATGTATGTATGTATGTATGTATGTCATCAAATGCTGCCTTTGAAGAGAAGAAAAAGTACTGCTTGAAAGTCTGACAAAGTCCAAAACGTTTCTGAAATGATAGCTTAATATACTGCATTTTATTATTAGCTCAATAGAAAACTAAAGGGGATTGTTATTTTTACATATTCCAGGCAGATTAAGTTACTCTTAATATAACTTCAAGATCAATCAACAATGCTAAAATGGCAAACTGTTAAGGAGGTTGAGTTACAAGCTTCTCATTTGCTGCAGCACTGCTCGTTCCACATTTTTAACCCATAGCCCTTGTTGGAATTAGTTAAAGCAATGAAATAAAAGCTCTATTCATTACGTAGGTCTCAATATTTCCCCTACTGTGAATAACATCAAGGAAAACCTTGTTCATAATTGTACTGGACTTCTAATAGAAATCAAAGAATTGCATAGCACTTTTAGTACTTCTTCAACAAGGAATTAACAGGAAAACCAGCAATGGAGGTTGCTTCATAAATGAAAATAGGTTTCTTAAAAATCTATTTTCATCTTAAGGACTTTCCTCTCAAGAACTAATAAAACTGGGAACTGTTAAATTGCATTTCTTCTAATTTTCCACCACAACACACACAGTTCAATAATAGTATTTTCTTGTATAATATTCCCAGTAACCCCAGACCCTTTGCAATATTTAGGTAGCAAAACTTTCCAGAAAGTTTCCATAGGAACTATTAGGTGGAATAAATGAGACAGGCAGTTTTGTTCTTGAAAGGTCCTTGGTGCTCTCTGAGCTTGCTTGTTTTTTTGCAACATTTCATTACCTAAACTAGGTAATGAATGTAGGAAGTTTGATTAACAAAGATGGTTGGCTCTTGTATTTAATTCAGGCCATCTAATTTGTTTCTTTAAAAGATAAACTGGTGAATTCTTGATTATTAACCAAATCCACAAATTGTTGCCTAGAATACTTACTCCAAATAGCTCTTATGGTCTATATAACAGTGCGCATCCCAAATCTCTACTGAATATAACTGAATTGTTTAGTTATTTCACATTACTGTTTTATTTTACTAGATTTGATAGCTGTAAAATAAGGTGAGTTCTTAGTTTTGACCTAAAGTTTCACCATTGGGATCCTGTTCACTGGTGCAATTTAGATGAATGCCTCAGGAACAAATTTATATTAAGATCTCCTACCTATTCTAGCTTTGACAATATATGTGCATTATGCAATCCATTTATTCTTCCAGCGAAATAGGTGAGCACATATTCTGCAGAATACAAATTGTTACCTTCTGTTATTGTTACTATTGAGGAGCACCATGTTCAAGTGTAATAATGTGGAAGTTATGTTATTACTTGATTGGATTACATCTGAATCTGCTACCCCATAGTTAGAAGTTTCCCATCTCATTGCTCATTTTAGTTAGCATCTGGTTCAGCATTTAGCAAAATAATTAAAAAATAAGAAATTAGGTAAAATCCTCTAGCATCCATGTGTGATTTGGTTCAGAACACATCTAAATGTTATTTTAAGATTAATATGATCACCACTGTAAAAAGAAGATCTTGATTGCCTATACAAGAAGGCTTAAAACAAGGAAATTAATTCCAACACCATCTAAGAAGAGCGTGTACAACAGGTATCAACTTTATGGTGGTTGGTACTCACATTGTCCACATTTTTTATATTATTTGGGAGAATTGGAAGATATTTTAGAGTCAAACTAAATAAAGTTAGGACTGTATGGCATTAAGGAATCTATTTCACCCTTAATATATAAACTCTCCCTCCTAAAACAGGTTCTGATCCCACCCATTTTTGCAGTGCCGTGTTCCTCCTACCATTCCAGCCCCCAAACCAAAGGAAGCTATGGATTCCTGAACTGCAGAAAAGAAGTACCATTAATCCAACTATTCTAAACCTTACAGCAAATTAGGAGAAAGGAATTTGTCTTCTGTAATTTATGAATATTATCAACCTTTTTTGTCAATTACACTACATGCCATTAAATATAATCATAACCCAGTGTAGTGTTTTCAGCTGGCAATTCGGTCGTGGAAGCTATTGAAAACTAAATTCAAATTATATGTTGCAACAGCAAACACAGTTGGGGGTTAATACAGCTTTGCTAATACTAGCAAGTTGTATTGCTGTAATTTCATGTTCACCTTTCTGTAGGGTCAGGATCCTAGCACTTTTTTTCCTTTGACTGGAATGCTGTCTTGGGTGGTAGAATGTGTGTTGTTTTTGAAAATAGAAGTTCTGCTAAATTTTTATCATCCTCTGCCAATAGACCTTTTAACATGCAAAATTATGTAGCACAGATACATAATTCAGTAACTTGCAGATTTCAAGTGCACAGCATGCTTACGCTGTACAAGACATGATTATTTATTTGTAATACTCATTTATTTCTAAGATGTATGCCTTCCTTTTATAAATATTGTATATTCCAGGGCTGTAGAAAATTAACCCTGCAGAAATTTCTAAAGCAGCAGAATCGAAATGAGCGATGTGAGAATTTCGGAACTGGCATTAAAGGCTTATGTGCTGTGAGATTTGAATATTCACATTCTGTCTGGTGTAGATTAAGAATTCATAGCAGTCACTTGATAGACTATAAGTATGCACTGCACATGGAATTGTCTTTTTATGTAGCCTGGAGACTTCAGTTAATACAAAACTCAGTAACCAACTTGGTCATTCCTAATGAGGAAAGACCTATGTTGAACACACTGCATTAGCTGCCAATGTTTTTTTTGGGCAAAATGCAAAGTTCTGGTTATTACCATGAAAGCTGCACAGAGTTTAGATCCAGGTTACTTGAGAGAAATCTCTTTCTGAGGGAGCCTCCATGTTCATCTGAGAAGATTCGCTTGGGGTTCCACAACTCTGGTGAACACAGAACATTGAGTTTTCTCTTTTGCTGACCAGCATTCCTTGCCGAATTAAGGAACTTATTAGCTTGTGCTTAACATACATTGTTTTTTGTACAGGTGTTTTCACTGTTAATTATTTCTGCCTGTTAATTATTTATTGATAATGTCGCTATCTTGATTTTAAATCTGAGAGCCAGAAATATACCAAGTTCATAAATAAATAAGAGAGAGGTGCACATTTAGCCTTTTAGGTAATATGCTCTTAAGGATTCTGGTAATGATAAATCTTGTGGATAGTAAGGTACTCATTTCTATTATAATGGAAAACTATTATAATTCTGCATTTACAGAATTGCAGGTCAAACTAGTTGGTATTTCTGATGAAGAAAATTGCTTTGGTTACTTAAATATACAGCGGTTTATGAAAACCTTTCACACAAATATTTTCACAAAAGTTAGTGTGTTCCCACCAAAATGACAGTCTACTAATTAGTGTGCATGTGATTATGTGTGTGTTGTTAAAATACCTTGTTCACCATATTAACACTTACCATCTTCTACCAACCTCTCAAACATGCCTGATTTTGAATCATTTTCTTTTCTGTGAGAAAAATGTTGGCTTTAGCACACAAGAAAATACTTATTTACCCCAGAGGCTTTCTTCATTTAGAAACCCCTTTGTGGGAAAGGAGTTAAGCATGAAAATGTGTTCTGGGATGGAAAGAAGGAGAATGATGAGATAATTCTCCAGATCTAGATTAAAGTTTGAAACTTCCAGAAAATGAAGTCCAGTTAAATTGAATCAAAAAGAACATTTGATGGAAGCGTATGTTACTTGAGTAGAAATAGATAAATGGTGTAACTAGAAACTGTTGAGTTTAATCTTCATTTTCTGTGGATTCAGTCATTTTTATTCTTCACACAATGGAAGGACATGATGTTTTGCTGTCAATTTGAATCAGTTCTTCTGATCTGATTCCTTATGTCTTATTCTGTGTTATTTATGTCTTTAAAGCAAATTTTCTTATATTGGTAGCAGAACAGCATTATCATGTACCCTCACTGAATTCTTATCCTGCATTTACTTACATATGTTCTGTAGGATCTTTTTCTTATTATATAAATTTGAGTTGCTGGAACCCCTGATTGGAATGGCTCTGCAATCTATCTTTGTCAATATTACTTATTCCGTTTCAATATTTGAAACTAAAAAGGGTTTGCTTTGCAGGATCCAATCTGGATCGGTCATCAGGACCAGAGATTTTGTCTTCTGAGCTTTCAGACTCATGCTGGAGCCCATCTTCGGATAACTTCTCTCTAGGAGAATGTGCACTTTTCTGTGTGTGGTATTTATACTGCCTGTTGTATGTGGCTTTTTAGATGTTAATTGGGTGTGTTGAGTCGTTAGCTATCATTTGCTTGTGTTGCCCAGACCTCACCTTCTAAGTACTTGATAGGCTGATGGTAAATCAGCACTCCTCTTGATTGATTAGGGGCCTGTTTCCCAGGCTTCAGTCACTTCCCTGGCTGTTTTTGTGCCTGCTCATCCAACAATCTTAGTAGCTGCAAAATTGAATGTATGTCCCAGGGGAAAAATGCACTTGCCTTCGCTACTGGCTCAGAGATGTGAGTGTGCATGCTACACTCGCGTGAGCCTCTTCTGTACATGCACAGAACCTTCTGCGCAAAGGGTCAGCACACGGGATGAGATGACATCCAGGCAGGAAGCCAAGTGGAACATCAGCAGCACTGGGGAAGAGTCGACATGTCCTCTCTCTTCAAGCGGGTCGAGCAGCTTTTGCTGCGGTGTGGTTGCTCCAGCGGCTTTGGCTCTTTCTCTGGGCATGCCTTTCCCAGGCCCTCCCCGGCTGGCCGCATCAATATGGCTGACACTGTCAAGAGGGAGAGCACGGCCGGTCACTTGCTTTGCTGCTGAAACCCCTCAAGCCAACGTGCTGGTGAAACCCAGCCGGCAACGTGCGAAGGCTTGCAGCTTGCTGGGAGGGAGAACCGATTCAAATTATCACTACTGCCTTGGCCGAGCCGGGCCGAGGTGGTTGAATTTCACCCCTGGCGTGTCCTTGTTCATTAAAGTGTGAGGCTACCAATGAGTTCAAAAAGAGTTTGCTACATCACTGATTCCTATTAATCATGTTCACTATTGTTTATTCCCTGTGAAATTAGTTTGCCTCCTAAGGGGAAAGAAATCAGATATACTATATGGCCCACTGATGGCCCTATAGCAATTATTTCATTATTTTGTTTTTATCTTTGTACTTGTCAGTAAGGCAGCATGGTGTTGAAGGCCCAGTTCTCTCCATATGTAAGCTCATATCAGGTAAAGTGCCCCCTAAAGATAAGTGGCGATAGTAAGAACTGCAAAGTCACTACCCCTTGGGCAAAAGGCAGGATTAGAGATTGAAGAACACAAAGGTTCTGGGAACAAAAATTTGAGATTCCCATCCTTTTTATTTAAACATTTTATATAGCCACCCATCATTTAACCAACTCTGAGCAGCTCCCAATCAAAAATTAAAACCACATAACATGCAGCGATGGTATATTTATTGATAGATTGATTTGATTTTTTCTCCCTGTTTTTATTACTTTATCAGCAACTCGAGGTGATGAACATAGCTAATACTCCTTCCTCCTCCTATTTTTCCTACAACAACAACCCTGTGAGGTAGGTTGGGCTGGGAAAGAATGACTAGCCCAAAGTCACCTAAGTCACTTTCATACCTAAGACGGGACTAGCACTCACACTCCTAGTTTCTAGGCCACACCACTACACCAAGCTGACTTTCTCTATACTATGCTCAGTGTTTAAACATTGCTTTTGGCTTAAAAGTCTCCATTTTCTCAGAGGTAATATATTGGCAGCCTTATAACTCCAGGGGTCAGGCCTGAAGCTCATGATAAATAGGGTAGACGCTAAAAATCTTCCCTCTCTTCCCATTAACCTTTTCCCCCAACACACTGCCCAGCAAGCAGTCCAAGATGAAATAGATCATCCTTGCCATAAGTCTCAAGTTTAGTTATTGGCTGGGCCTATTCAAACATATGCCAGAGGCTAAGTTTCATTGTTACAAATTGCCCATCCTTGGCCTTTGAGTTCAAGCCGTATTTCAATTTTATCAAGAACAGAGAAAAAGTGGGAGGAATCTGTTAGACTACTACTGAATTCTGCTGTAGGTCAGTTGAACTTAAAGACTTCTTAATTGATTGTTCGCTGAACATTAAATGATGTTGCCAAAGGCTAAACCCAAGAAGATTATGGCTCTCTGCATACTGATCTATGGGTGTAATTACATATTGCTGGAGAGAAGACATCCATTGAAGCTCTAAAAGAAGAGGAACTTTTTCTGCAGTAGCCCCAGTGGTGGGATTCAGCCAGTTAGCACCACTTCGGGAGAACCGGTTGTTCACTTTCTGAGCAGTTTGGCAAACTGGTTGTTGGAAGAAAACATTAGGGCAGAGAACCGGTTGTTAAATTATTTGAATCCCACCACTGAGTAGCCCTTAATCTATGGAACATCTTCCTTTCAGAAGATTAGAATGGCCCCAACCCTGTTAGCTTCTGTAAAGATCTGGCTATGTCCCAGTGGTGAAATCCAATTTTTTTTTACTTCCGGTTCTGTGGGCGTGGCTTGGTGGGCATGGCAGTGGAAGGATACTGCAAAATCTCCATTCCCACCCCACTCCAGGGGGAGGATACTGCAAAATCTCCATTCTTTCCCCACTCCTGGGGGAAGGATATTGCAAAATCTCCATTCCCACCCCACTCTGGGGCCAGCCAGAGGTGGTATTTGCCGATTCTCTGGACTACTCAAAATTTCCACTACCGGTTCTCCAGAACCTGCTGGATTTCACCCCTGCTATGTCCCCAACCCTGGGGTGCTACATATGCCAAGGGCCCCCGCCTCCTGGCTACATTGTTAACAGGCCAGATGTCTTATATGTACTCGAATTAGAAGTTTTAATGTTTTTTATTGATTTATTGTTTTTGTTTTTATTGTTTTGAAATGATTTAAGATTTTAATTGTAATATATGTCTATGGAGATTCTCAGACATCCAGGTCATGGTTGTCCCAAAGGTGCTTTTTCAAAAGGCAACTGGACTTTATTGTCTTTGAAGATGTTTCATTTCTCATCCAAGAAACTTCTTCAGTTCTGAAGTTGGACAAGAAGCTTCTTAGATGAGAAACATCTTCAAGGAAAACAAAGTCCAGTTGCTTTTTGAAAAAGCACCTTTGGAATTGTAATATATGTTTTTGAATTGTGAACCACCCAGAGTGATTTGCTAAGATGGGCGGCTATAGAAATCACCTGAAGAAATGAAGAAATAGAAGAGAGAGAGAGAGAGAGAGAGAGAGAGAGAGAGAGAGAGAGAGTTGATATCAAAGAAAAGAGTAATGCAAATAGATTTTCACATCTTTATTTTTTGTTGTTGTTCTTAGTGATAATTGAGCCTTAGCTTTCTCTTCTGCTATTGTCTAGATAGAATAAGGTGTTGCAAAAACATAAAGCTAAAACAGTCTTCCCAACTCAAGGATTTATTGTGGCAGGAATTATAGGCAGTTGTAATCCAGTCATCTGGAAAGAATCTAGTGGAACTTGAAGGGCGGAGCTACACCTGCATCACCCACCAAGCTCCAAAGCCCATATTATTTTCTATTCTAGTCATATCTTAGTCTCCCTTCAGGTTCTCCATCTTGATGTATAGAAAGTCAATATAAGTCAACCCTTGGGCGATTCTGCATGGTAAATTTAAATTACTTGCTTCTAATAGGGCTCCAGCTGTTTTTGAGATTGACTAAAAAATTTCAATCCAGATTGCAGTGGACCAGCAGTGGGACTAGATTGGTGCGCAATCCAGATTAAAGCTACCTCATATTGGGATTGGTTGTTCCTCCATTTCTTGCTCTTCCCAGTAGGCAAGCTTTATTGGCTGACCCCCGTGTGTCTCCTAGTACCCCTCCTCTCCTTTTAAAGAATGTGGGTTTTTTCCCCAGTAATCCTTTTTTCCTTGTGCTTTCCCAAATGTTTGCACCACATGGATGCCTTTAGACCCCCTTCCCAAATTCTCTCCTTTGACACTAACGTAGAGACTATTTTCCCTCCTCATTGTATTGTTCTTGCTTCAATAGTACAAACTTTAAAGAAAAGGGAACACGATGTTCCTTCATTCCGCTATGGCTCCATAGAAACATTATGGCAAAAGGGATGATGGTTCAGTTTGTTGAAGCAAAGTAGTATGCACAGAGACCTTTTAGTTTTGTTCCAACATGCCTGTGTTGCAATTTAAACATTGAAACAAAACAAAAAGAAATGGGATTATTGCAGCACAACAGACATGGGATGGGAAAGAAAGGAGAGTATGTTTCACCCAGCCTGTTCGGAAACCAAAAAAGTGTCCACTGAGATACTGTGCTACCCCAAAAATAAGACATCCCCTGATAATAAGCTTAATCAGGCTTTTGAGCGCATGGGCTAAAATAAGCCCTCCCCAAAAATAAGCCCTCCCTGAAAATATTTAACCACATGCACAGCTGGTCCCCGCCATTTCCTCTCATTATGAGACAGAGCTGGAAATCAGGTAAGACAGCAAGAGGAGCCCCGTCTTGTTCCTAGTACCTCAAAATAATAAGACCTCCCCGAAAATAAGGCCAAGCCCTTATTTCAGTGTTCAAATAAATATAAGACAGGGTCTTATTTTCAGGAAAACACGATATATGAAAGCAGTTATGGCAGAAGGTGAAGAAAATAGAAGTGGACTTAATGGTGATTATTTATGAGCATGGTGGGATCAACTGGAAACGGGGGGAAGGAAGCTGATAGTAGCAGCCAGGATGAAATAGGCATTCAAAGTACTAACAAGCTGCTAGAAGACAAGGGTTGTGCCAGGCTCTGGAGATGCCATACACTGAAATGAAGGGTGATAGATCAACTGTTTGGAAGAAGATAAAATGGGTCATAATGGAAAACAGTACATTTGAAACAGTGGTTCAAAATAATAGTGGGTTGTGCAATTGCAGCTCCCTGGCAGTGGGTGGGTTGTCTGTCCCTATTCTTAAGAAACGTTGGGTGGCTCAAACTGGCCATAAGGCAAGGTCATCTGACTTTGTTTCAACTTCCAGTTTTAATGTCATTTTCAGCTTGAATAGTAAGCCTTCAGTTCTGGTTAACAAACTGCATGCAGTGGAATATTATAAGAGCCAATGTGGTATGGTAGCCAAGGACTATATGTGAAGAGACCTAGTTTCTAATCTACCACTCTGGATCAGGGGTCTCCAACCTTGGCAACTTTAAGACTTGTGGACTTCAACTCCCAGAATTCCTCAGCCAGCAAAGCTGGGAGTTGAAGTCCACAGTTCTGGGAGTTGAAGTCCACAGGTCTTAAAGTTGCCAAGGTTGGAGACCTCTGCTCTGGATGATTTTGAGCCAATTGCTGTTCTTCAGCCCAATCTACCTCTTAGCACTGCTATTAGGGGGACAAATAGAAAGAAAAAGCACTGTGTGTATATCCTTGAACTGCTGTACAAAAAGATACGATGTCAGTGAAATAAATGATAAATATAAAATAGTGGTAGGCACCTTCATTAATTCTTTCTTGTAGCTTAGTCAGCCAAAGAACTAGTATGTACAGCAGGTCTGACTGCCATGTTCTAAAAGGGCAAGTTGTGTTTGTTTTCCTGATATTAAAAAATGTTAAAAGCCACTAATCATCTCAAAATTAATTTATCCATTTAGGAAAATGTACCTCATGTATATAAGAAGGCATTATATAAATAAAACTATATGAAATCCTGTTCTGCATATACAAATTCCTGGGTGGGTTTGAAGGGACTACCCTGTGCAGTTTTTCAATGATAAGCATTGGTTCAGAAATTTGGGGAAATTTTTCCTACTGTCCTTTGCCATTAATTCAGGGTAGAGTCGGGATGATTGAATGGAGCTAAGCATTTACTGGCCAGATGCCCTTCCTGACACCATGTGGAGTTCATAGCAGATATTTTTTTTCGTTGCAATTTTCAGGCTGCCACTAAGGGAATTAAAATGTCCATTAAGAACTGAAGGCACCAATCTGCATGACTATATGGTAAAAATCATGTTGTTACTGTCACAGAAGGTTAGCAGTATTAATTTAACACATTGATAGGTAGGGAAAAGAGTTTATTATTGTTTAACAAACTGTTGTAAGCACCTGACTCTATTATTCTTTTCTTCTTGATGAAACCGTTTCTGTTTAATATTATTCTGTTATATTGAGTCACAATTATTTCAAATAAATGGCAAAAAGAAACATTAAAGTTAATCGCATTTTCACAAGGTTGTTTTTTTTTTTCTCCCCTCAAGTGCTGAAGCATCAGAAGCTTCATCTTTCTTACCATTCCTATAGTTTTGTTCTTGGAAAACCCACATCTTTTTCTGCTTGCCTTCTCTGCACAATGTTATACTGAAGAATACTATACATATTTGAAAAGCTAACTGCCTTTTTTGTTGCAAAATGGGTTTTAAATAGCAGTAACACCCACTAGCTGGTACAAAGCTTCGTACTGTGCATGCAGCTTTTCACTCCAGAACGTTCACTCTGAAAAGCTGATATTGTGTTAAGTTGCCATCGATCACTGCTGCTGTTACAATATATATACCATTAGCCACCATTGTTCTTCATGAAATATGGAGTCACATTTAGGACTCAAGTGCAAAAAAAGAAAAGATTTGGTGAGGAAAGGACAGATGGATAGGATTTGTATGATTTCTATCTTATATGGCGTAAAGAGGTATACATAATGTTCCTGATTCTTATTTTCTCGTTAAAAACAACCCTGTAAGGTAGTTTAGGCTAAGAGAATATCTGATCCAAAGACCCCACTGGATTTCATCCCCAAGAGAGAACTAGAACCCACAGTCCCCCAATTTTGTAGCCCAGCACCTTAATCGTTATATCAAACTAGCTAGCTAGATAACTAAACCAAATGAGTAACCAATAAAGTTATTCTGTCAAAATATTGTTCAGAAGTGCAATTTAAAATAGTGCAATACAGCAAGGATGTATTGCTATAAAAAATTATTTAAAATAAAACAGTCAGGATTACAACAAAAAGTTAAGGCATGCTGATAGCCTTTGTAAATTGCAAAAACAAGGGGGGGGATTTATGGTAATGGCTCTCATGCTTAGTCAATGGGACAACTCACCGCAGCCAACTTACTGTGGCCTACTTGCCATAGGACAATTTAAAAATTCAACTTTTAAAAATTTAAAAATTTAATTTTTACTTAAAATAAATAAAAAAAATATCTTAATTTTTGTCATTTACCGTATATTTTGTTCTTTCCCTCCTTTTGCATTCTTTTTTTAATGATTCCGTTCCACCATTTCTTTGATATTAGCGTAACTCTTGTCCCACAGCGAGTTGGCCGAGGCCAGTTGGCCATGGTGAGTTGGCCATGGTGAATTTGCTGTGGCAAATTGTCATAGACCCCTTGGGAGCACTATTTGTGCGTGAGAAGAAAGCTTCCAAATGAACTTTGGAAAATTAAAAAATGTTAGAAGAATCTAAGAGTGGTAATGGGTGCTGTTGGAATGTGAACCATAGGGAATAGGCTCAGAGGGAGATTGTTTCAGAGACAATATTATAGCAATTTCTTAAGCTGATATATTGTGTTACTTCTTTGCATTACAATACCATGAAAATATTGTGCTTCTAGACTATAGAAGAGCCAGCATAAGTGCTGCAGTGGTGTTACTCATTGTATTAAATTTCTGTTAAATATTATAATAACTCAAAATGCAAAATCATGAGGACTAAGATATACAGTTCATGTACTCAGCAGAAAAAAAATAGCCATGGCAGTGTTATGGACTTAGCCTATCTAATCAGCAAAGTGTTTCAGTTTAATTATAATTTAAATATAAATTACAGTCAATCATTGGATGTTTGTGTACTTTATCAAACTTATTTTTGAAATACGTTTCTACAAATCTTAGGAATTCCTTCAGGTGTCTGCAAATTCACTATCTCCAATTCATATTGTAATATACTTAGCTGAAACCGTGATAATAAATTTTGCAGTTAAGACCGATGTCCTCTAATAAGATTCATTTTTTTCAACCTAAATATCACTGCATAATTAGGCTTGCTCTCAGGCAAAGGATTACACCAGTATCACTTAGTGACAGGATCTCTGATTGTCATCAGATGTGTTGCTCTGATGCATAATTTGCCAAACTGCTGCCAGAACACCTTAGAGAAGGAAAAATAATGATTCAGGAAGGACGAGTAGAAAGAAAGGGCATTGTACCAATGAAAGCGACCACTGCTAGATAGCTCACCCTCCAAGAAGTCCTTTGTATACCTGGAATCATCTTACTCCCAAACGTCAGACCTATCCAGAGGTGGGCGTCACATAATGTAACAACCAATTCGCCCAGAACTGAAAATGTGAGCGTGCGGCTTCAATGGGATAGCACCGGGATGAGTGAGTGGGCCTAACTGCTAGTCGGAACTAGTGGTTCACCTGAACCAGCCTGAACCAGCAGTAGCTCATCTCTGGACCCATCCTTATTTCCTTGACCTCCTTTTAGAGGGGACTAAGTACATTTTACTAAAAGGATGAGCCATTCTCAGTAAGTAAATAGAGACCCTAAGCAATAGATCCTGAAAGGGAAAAGATATACATTGTAATCAGAAAAGTTTTTTCAGAGAAGGAAAGAGAAACCACAAGCTCAGCTGCAGTTTAGTAAGCAGCTCTGAAATTCACGTATTCTGAAATGGCTCTTATATCCAGTGACTTTTAGTGCTTTTTTTTTCAACAGAGCTGCACAGTCCTTCAGATTTGCCAACCGATGCTTGGGAGCACATGGGAGAAATATCCTGGCTCTTGTAACAGGAACAGCACCCATCTTTTGTTGTTGTTGTTGTTGTTGTTTGAGGATTGCAGCTGCTTTAAAGAGTTGCAGATAGAGGCAACCCATGTATTTCTGCCTGCCGTGAAGCCTCTTTTCAGAACTAAATCGGAAGCGCTGCAATCTGACAGCTAAAGCCGATTTTACAATTTCATGTCTGAGACCAGAGTATTTGTACAACATTCCTTTATGAGGGGATCAACAGTAATCTTTTTAATTTTTATTTTAATTGAATGTAATGATTGCGGGGGGGGAAGGTTATTAACCAAGTGTGTCTCCAATCTTTATGGCCGTGGTTGATTGTGCCATTGACAAACAAAGGCGTTTTGAAAAGCCAGCGAAGGCCCAGTGCAAATCAGCTTGCCCTTTCCCCCATACAATAGTCAATAGTACCCAGAAGGAGCTGTGCGCTGTGGCGCTGTGCTCCTTGTGCTGCAGCCAAAGGAGTATTTGGGGACATGCTGGAAGATATAATAGGAATTCTACAAGGGTCTGCCAAGGGCAATTTTATCTCAGCCGGTTTTATTCCCTTTGACAGGCTCAAGTATTTATTCGGGCTTGAAATCATAAAAGAGACATTGACCATAACATGAGTGCAAATATGCAGTTATAAATTATCCCCCCTCCCCTTTATTTAAGACAGATTTTTCTATGTCTTTGTCAAATGGCAACATTTCCTCTGAACACTGACTTCCCGAAACTGGCTTCCAGGGAAGTTTGCCAATGGTTTTTTTTTTTCTTTTTTTTCAATTGGATGATCAGAAATGCCAAACAAATTTCCTTGATGGGGCCATTTCTACATCATTAGCAATCTTCCCAAGCAATACATAGGCACATGCTGAGTAAATAAACTTGGCCCGTAGCCCCAAAGTACCAAGCAGGTGGCTTGAGTTATATCTGTCTATGGTTTCTGTGATAGATATGCAGGGCATATCCAACAGCAAGTTACTTGTGGCATTTGGCAATAGCAAAATATATTTCCCCCACTCCTACCCCTGCAATAATTACTTGCTAATCTGAAAGCAGAGGTTCATCATATATTTTTTTTCCTGCAATTAACAGAATATATGTTCAAAGCAAATGAACAGGCAAAACATGCAAATTGCTGCACATCTTACAGACAGTGGTGGGTTGCTACCGGTTCATGAACCGGTAGCGGCAGCTCTGTGCATGCACAGAAGCGTCGTGCGCCCGTGAGCAAACTGGTAGCGACCTACATTGAAACCCACTACTGCTTGCAGATATCACTTGAAAGGGCTGGGCTGAGCCTTGCTTGCCGGGTGATTTTTAACCCCTAGGGTAGTAAAACTCCATGTGTTGTCAGGAAAGGCTTCCAACCAGTAAACACTCAGCTCTATCCAGTCATCTACTCCAAATTAAGGAATTACAGGGTCATAAAAGGGAGTTTTGGGTAGCATCTAAATAGAACTTTTCTTTCTGTTGCTGTTCAGTTACCTGTTCTTGTTTTTCTTCCATTCTGTTTTATCCCTTCTCATTCTCTTTCCAGTGCAATTTTCTTTTTTCTCCTTAATCCTCCACTTATCCCAATTTTTTCCTCCCCCTCCTCCTCTTCCTCCTCTTCCTGGTTTCTTCTAAAATGAGAATGGGCAATGACTGTGTGGAAACGCTTAACATAGCAAAGGATTTTTATTTATATTTACGTGTAGTTTTCTTTTTACTCTTCTTTTCTCTCTATTATTCCAGACTGGGGGAAGAGGTGTCATTTTAAATTCACTCTCATTTTCCTTTTTGATAAATACTGCCTTTGAATAAAAGGGCTGCCGAGAGTTGAATGATACAAAACCAAATGAAACAGAGCTCACTGACATTTTGTAAATGTCTAATTTTTCTCTCTCTCTTTATAAACATGAAAGAATCTAGCTCTTAAGATGACAGAGGTTTGACCATTTTGAATATTTCTTAAAGTAGAGAGGCCAAGTATAAATGAAATAAATGGGGATATTTTGATAACTAGCTTTCAATCCTTTTAAAGTTTTTTGAAATATATTTCTTTTTAGTAATTAAAAAAATTTTTTTAAGGTTAATGGGTCAAATGAAGGGATAATAGAAGATCCAAATATCTGCATTTAAAAATGATAAATCTTCTGTGTTGGAATTCTCCATGCTGTTGCTGTTAAACATAATGACATCAAACTACCCTATTAAATTACAATTATCCCACACCTGTGTAACCCAGTTGAGTGACAAGCCAGAGATGAAAAGTTCTGCAGCTTTTCTAGAAGCTATTCAGGCTAAGCATCGATAAACCTCTGGGGAGAATAATTCTTCAGCTATGTGCAATATATGAAAAAAAGCCTCTGTGTTCCTTTTATGTAGAGTTCCATAAATTATACATAAAAAGTCTGAGAAAGTTCTAAGTGCGTATTTGGAGGGAATAATAGAAGCCAAAGTGCTCTAAGTTTATTCATACTGCATGGTGTACTGAATTTATATTGCTTTTGATGATATGTCTCAGTAAGTCTCAGAAACATTAAATTAAAATGTGACATTTTGTTATGTGCTAGGCTAGTTTTAATCCCTCACAGTTGTATTCCTTTTAAAACTTTTTTTTTTAGTTCCAGCTAGGTAAGGCAGATTTAGTGTAGAGTCTGCTACCCAATTCCATTTGTTTATTATTATTATTTTCAAGGTATTTTTTTTTTCCCTTGCTGTTTTGCTTTAGTGTTGGATTCATTTTTATTTACAGGTTTTGTCTCTTCAGATAGACTTGTAATTTTCTCAGCCCTAGTGATTTTATTGACTATTTCCTTGCCTTTTGTAATTCATCCCTGTTTATTTAACAATATCCTTCTTCTCTTGAGAACATCCACTTGCAGTAGCTGTATAATATGATCTCAGAAGTCAAGCAAAAAATTAATAAAGGAGAATTTTGGGAATTGTAGGCACAACAAAATGGCCTCTCTGTATGTCCTGTTCCTTGGACAGCAAAGGTGATTAACAAGCAACTGGAGCGCATAACAGAGGCATGCCACTGGAAGACAAAAATCACAAAACTACGTCTCATTTATTTTTGCCATGTTATGTGGGCAAATTAACTGGAGAAAGCAATTATGTGTGGAAGAATTAGCGGTAAAAAGAATTGAGGCCACCAAAGAACATGGTGGCTGGATATCATCAAAGCTGACACCACCCAAAACATAGAACAGCTCAAAAAAGTAGTGCAAGATCGGACGACATGGAGCTCTGGTGCATAGAATCACCAAGAGTCGACACAACTGAATAGGTAACATCATCATCATTGTGAGTCCCTGGATTCATTCACAAAAGTTATTGCAGACTGAGAAGCAATTAGGAAACGAGGAAAGAGGTTCCAGCAGATGAGGAAGCCCACTGTGCTGCCTACAAAGAGTTTCACTTAACTGATTCACTACAGGTGACACTATAGCTGTGACATTGAATAAACTGAATAGCATTGGCAGAAAGCTGATTTGGAAAGCTCTACCCATGTAATGGTTAGCTATCCATCACTACCCATGTAATTGGTAACCTAATGTCATCTTTGTAAAATTCAACTTTATTGCCATTTAGCAATAGCACTTAGACTTATATACCACTTCACAGTGCTTTCTGGCCCTCTCTAAACAGTTTACACAGTTAGCATATTGCCTCCAACAATCTGGGTCCTCATTTTACCCACCTCATTTGTTTTATATCTGAGTTTTGAGACACAGTAAGTAGGCAGAGACAATGGTAGGCCATCTTTTTCTGTGATTTTTATTACAGTGTAGGGTGAAAGAATGATTATGACTGGAAAGTGTTTATTAATGGCAGATGGCTCAAGAATGATTTTAGATTTAATCAGAGAACATTCAGTAGTATACAATTCCGCATCCTCCAAATTCAATATGGGTGGGAAACATGTTTCCCAGTAATGTGGGAAATAACTGGATGTGCTCTGGATATAGTGACAAAGATAATCAGACTTAATCTATAATAAAGAATGTGACATATACATTTTCTTAGAGCAATTATCCTATTCACTGTAGAGGGGAGTTGAAGTTTGTAGGTGATTTTCAAAGTCTTAAAAAGAATTTGACAAGGAAGTGAGTGAGATGGGTATCTTCAGTCCACCCTGTTCTATGATGTAGGTCAACACAATAGTTAGGAAGGGAATGTTGCATTTGTTTTTTCTTCAAATACCTGGCAGAGCAAGCTATTAGTTTATTGTGATGACCTGGTAGAAATATCCTAACACAGGAGTGGAGTCTTGGGATTATGAACCAGTTTAATACTTTATGTAAAGATTTCTTATTCCAAAATCAGAATAATCAGAATCCAGATAGTCCTTGACATAACCACAGTTCACTTAGTGACCATTCAAAGTTACAACGTCACTGAAAAAAAGTGAGTTATCACCATTTTTCACACTCGTGACTACTGCAAGATGATTGCTAGATGACTTTTTTGGTACTTTTAAGTATCTAGAGTGAAATTTTGAAATAAATCTTACAAGGAAATTTATCTTGTAGCTATTGATTTTGTAAGCACATTATCCACACATATTTTTTCTTTATATATTTTTTTAATCATAATAGGTAGGCAATTGTTTGTTTTGTTATTGAAGTTTAGAAACTGCTCAGCATAAATTTTTGAGGAAGAGATTCTGAGTTCATCCTTTTACAGCTGCCGTTCCTCACTGGCAGATGGTTCTCACCATACTCTGAAGAATTGAATTCTGACTGTGATGCAGGTAAAAAGGATCTATAGCAGGGGTGAAATGCTCCCGGTTCAGACCGGCTCGGGCAAGTAGGTAGCGATGGCGGTGGGCACTTCTGAAAACCGGTAGCAAAAATCCCTGTCCCCGCCCCCCATGCCCAGCTGAGTTGCGTGATCATCAGAGGCTTTTTTTCTTTTAAATGCCTCTGACAATCCAAGCTCTGATGATCCCAGCTGAGTTGCCTGATCAGCAGAGGGTTTTTTAAAAACCTTCTGACAATCAGGCAATTCAGCTGGGATCGTCAGAGCCTTTTGAAAGCATTTTTTACATGGTTTTACATGTAAAAAATGGTTTTAAAAGTAAAAAAAAAAATTGGCCATGCCCACCCACATTACCCCCACCACCAAGCCATACCCACAGAACCGGTAATAACAAATTTTAGATTTCACCACTGATCTATAGCTTGAGGTTCTTATTTCTCAATTTTTGTTATCTTTCAGTAAAAATGGAGTATTGTGAAGCCAGCTATTTCCAGTTTCTAGAAATTCAGCGTGCTTTTACCATGTTCAGATTTCAAACTATGCCTTTTCTTTCCTTTAACAAGACAGTATTCTAACATTCCTTTGGAAGAATGCCTTTGTGCATATGTTTGCGTTGCATACAAGACATTGTTCATTATTTCTTACATTGTCCATTGTTTAAGGATTTAAGTGAGGTGTCTTTCGTCTGTTATTTTAAATTTAAAGCATCATTACAATAAATCTACTGATCATAAAGGCCATTCCCCTCATACTGCAATATTTGGTCAATTTATAAGAAAACCTGGAAGGTGATTGTTAGCAAATTTAAATATTTTAGATGTTAAATTTCTAACATTGCACATTGTAACCGCCTTTAGCTAAATGGGACAAATAATATAATTCATTAAGTTTATTCTGGTATTAATTTTGAATGGTATAACTTATCCCAGAAATGAACTTTGTATTTTCATTTTCCCTCCTTATTAGTCTATATTTCTTTTGTGTTCCTGCATTCAGTGCTTCTCTCCAAGATCAAATTCTGACCAGGGATCTTGGATTGTAACCAAGAATTAAACTATAGCTTCTGTTTCAAAGCCAAATTTGGGGTGTAGTATGTCAATATAAAAAAGCCAATCATACTTCTAAATTCACTACCATGCTGTAACATGAAATATCTCTCTATTTTCACCCACATTATACAAGTAATTCTCAATTTACAACCAATCAATTAGTGTCTTGTTCAAAGTTACAATGGCACTGAAAAAAGCGACTTATGACCATTTTTCACACTTGCCACCATTGCAGCATCCCTGTGGTCACATGATCAAATGCTTAGCAACTGGCATGTATTTATGACAGTTGCAGTGTTCTAGGGTCCTATGATCATTTTTTGCAAGTTTGTGACAAGCAAAGTCAGTGGGAAAGCCAGATTCGCTTAACAACCATGTTTCTAACTTAACAACTACAGTGATTCCTTAACAACTATGGCAATAAAAGTCGTAAAATTGGGCAAAACTCACTTAACTGTCTTGCTTAGCAACAGAAATGTGGGGCTCAACTGTGGTCATATGTTGAGAGCTATCTGTACTTTTGAACCTGAGGAAAATATCCTTTATCAGACCTTAATATATTTCAAGAAGAGAAGGAAAATGAGTGAAACTATGGAATAATTTAATGACAAAAAATGTTAATATTAGCTTTTATTTCATTTGTGATGAACTTCCAAACAGAGCAGTCAGACAAACTCCTAATGTTAACTATATGTCTGTTTATATGATGTATGTGTGAGTGAGTATGTGAGGCTACATATACTCTTTGACTTATGACCATTTGTTCAGCAACCGTTTGAAATTATAAGGGTGCTTAAAAACTGGATTTACAACTCAGACCTGAAATTATGGCTGTTGCAGTGTCCCTTGCAGTCATGTGATGAAAATTTGGTCACACGGCAGCCCACCTGCTACAAAGGCCCAGGTCCTTCAGTAGCCTCAGCCTTATCCTGAGGCCCTGACTTCATGCCCAGTTTTGGAAGACCTCCTTCTCCAAATTGTGGTTTTCATTTCGTCTCCAAATCTTCTTTCTCACCAGCTTTTGAGAGAACCAGAAGGTTTCCAAAGGATTCACAAGAACAGGGCATGCAATTTGGAGAAGGAATGGTGCAAGAGGCTTGAAGAACGGCCCGAGATGACCTCAGAGAGACAGTCTGGTGCAGTCAGCCATTGCCTCACGGAGGCCAGGCATTCTTGTCAGCAGCAGCAGCAAAAGTCAGGGGGGCATGGCACAACCTATGAAGCGCATAGTGGTGGGGGACAACTGGGTCCTTTCACAATGGTGCTGCAATGGCTGGTCACAATGAGGGGGGGCTTGAGGTGGCATTTATCAGTGACAGCAGTGGCCCTGGGTCTGAAGTAAATGCTTGGGGGCGGGGGCAGCTGGCTGAAACTGCTGAAGGTCCCAGGTCTCTACTTTAGCTCCAGGCCCAGCACTTCTGCTAATGACTGCCACTGTACAGGGTGCCAAAAAGGGCATAGATCAGGGATGGGGATATAAGGAGACACTGCTGGACCAAGTAAGGCAACAAGCAGCTTTAATGCCACACTGCTGGACTGGGGCAGCTGAGACTTCCACAGGCAGCTATGGCTTTGAATTGCATTACAGCATATATCCCCCCCCAACTCATGCGTGTCTTATGTTGGGCATCCCTGGGTCTCCCTCAGCCCCTGCATTTCTTATCTGGGACTCCCACCTCTTAACAATCCCTGTTCTTGGTTTGTGGTCACTAAGCAATGTGATGATGTGATGTCTTGCTTTACTACTTGTTTCATTTAGCAGTAGAAATTCAGGTCTGAATTGTGGCTGTAAGTTGAGGACTATCTACTGTATATCTCTTGGATGGTTCTAAAATAGATTTTTTGCAGAACAATATTCTTTTCAATTTTCAAAATAACTTTGAAGGTTCCTTTCACATTTTTAGGCCATGTTATGATACACTCAGCTGTAACAGCAGAAATTCTTAGTTTTCTCCTTCTTTTCTAAATGTGCAAAAAATGGGATATCCATTTTTAAAAATAATTTATTTCTAATGTTAGAAACTTTTTTAATAACTAAAGAAATTTATTAAACTACCTTCCTCAACTTATATCTTTGTACCACTTTTAATACTTTGGATGTTTCAGGTCCATATTTTTAAAAGCAGTATTTATTTTAAAGACTTACCATAAATATTAAAATTTAATGCAATATTGCAGTCCTTATTACTACTGCTATTACTACTATTTTTATCATTCTTATTTTATTTTTTGTGAGGTAAGATTAGAAACAACCCAGCAATTCCTATTTATATATAATGAAAACTATTACTGTAAACTTAAAAAAAATATTAATACAGCAATTATAAAAACTAACAGCAGAAAATAATCATATAATAGAATTTTTTAAAAGAAATTACATTCTTTAATTAAAGGAAAAAGAGTGTCTAGCAATTCTCCAGGCACACTTTTGAAACAACCACCCATAAAAACAAGGTTTTAATATCTTAAAAGGTAAAATTTATATTGAAATAGGAATTGCAGTTAACCTATACAAAATTACTAAATTGCATCCCCATCCTAAAACCAGTCTTAAAAAGAAACTAACATAATTGACAGGACTCTGTTCTTTATTTATATAAATACTTTTCACTATATTTTCCAATTGATCAACTCCATATCTAAATCATTGTATCTGGTAAAAAAATATATATTATGTCTTCCTATTCTTGTCGGGAGAATGTTTCAAAGTTTCCAGGTAAGTTTACGTCCAAAAAAGTTTCAAGGTCTCATGAAGCCCTAAGACATTCAGTGAAATAAAAATGGGAAGTTTAGGAGATAATTCTTTAATTCTGTGTAGCTTACTGTCACAAATTGGGTTGCCAGTCAGACGGTTTCTGCCATATGTAAGACTGACAATTTAGGTTATTTAATATCAATATCAAAATGAAGCAACATTCCTTGGCTGGAGCATATCTTATAGAAGAAGAAAGTTATATGCTTTCTTCTGAAAAATAGGAGACAAACTCAGGAGTGAAATGCTCCCGGTTCGGACCGAATCGCCCGATCCGGTAGCGATGGCAGGTGGTTCGGAGAACTGGTTGCAAAAATCCTTGCCCCCCCCCCACCATGCCCAGCTGAGCCGCACAATCATCAGAGGCTTTTTTTTTTTACTTTTAAAAGCATTTTTTCTACAACCTCTTCCGACAAAAAAATGCTTTTAAAAGTAAAAAAAAAAAGCCTCTGATGATCGTGCGGCTTAGCTAGGATCGTCAGAGGCTTTTCAAAGCATTTTTTTCTGCAACCTCTTGGCCAAAGAGGTGGTAAAAAAAATGCTTTGAAAAGTCTCTGACGATCCTAGCTGAGTTGCCTCATCGGCAGAGAGGCTTTTCAAAGCATTTTTTAAAAAGCCTCTCTGACTATTCCAGCTGAGTTGCCTGATTGGCAGAGAGGCATTTTTTAAAAAGCCTCTGTGACAATCCCAGCTGAGTTGCCTGATCGGCAAAGGCTTTTCAAAGCATTAGAAAAAATGCTTTGAAAAGTGGGGGGGGAAGTTGGCCACGCACACCCAGTCACATTACCCCTCCCCACCAAGCCACGCCCACAGAACCGGTAGTAACAAATTTTACATTTCACCCCTGGACAAACTCCTACAGGTAAAGAATCCCAGAAAATACATATTATCATTGCACTGTTTATGAACTCTGCTATGAAATGCTAGAATTAAATTTTTAGAAACTACACGTTCCAGAAACACAAAAGATTACATTTACTTGAAATCTGTGGGTGTTTTAATAGAACTTCCTTGTTGAAAAGTCTTGGATTCAGAGTGTGTATGTGTGTATTTGTTTAAGGTCTCTGTGGGGTGATATGGATGGCTGCCACATGCTTTTCATACATTCCAAATTACTGCCATAGCAAATCCCACCACCTATTACCACAGACTTTTGTTTTCTGCTCCTTCTCTCCCTACACCATACTCTAAATAACCAACTTCCAAGCCAAAACTAGTTAGAAAACAAAGATGTGCTGAACATTAGGTGTACACTACAGAATCTCGCTTTAGGGCTGTTTTTTCAATCTCATCTTAGCAGGAATTCATATTTCCCCCACTGTGTGAAAATCTGTGAAGAGCCAGAAGTTTTCTTCCAGATCCTTAAGCCACACTTGACAGATGGTAATTTATTTTTCCTGAATGCTTTTTCATGCCATGTATTTTTGCTTGTAATGAAACTTGAAATAGCACCGCAAATAAACGCAAGGGAGGCAGCAGGTACTGACGTCAAAAGCAATTCAGGGGAATGTGTTCTTGTGTTAACATTAGAAATGTATAGTCTCTGTATTCATAGATTGAGCTTGGATATAATCAGGAGTGGTATTCAGCCAGTTCTATCCAGCTTGGGTGAACCGGTAGCGATGGCTGCGGGAGGCTCCGCCCACCTGCCCGGACATCATTACGTCCTGTTTTTGATGATCTGCGCATGCGCGCAAGGCCCTGCGCACACGTGCTCACATTTGCAAACCGGTAGGAAAGGTAAGTGAATACCACCACTGGATATAATCATTGCTCCTATGGACAGACTAATTTTGAATCCAGGAGGAAAATTTATAACTCATTTTATAAGTTTTATGTAAAACATCTGGAACATGCCACCCTATGCTACTTACAGGGGTATACAAGGGAAGAGAACTGTGTCTCTGTTCTTGCTGGAGATCCCTCAAGAAGCATCTGATTGGTCACTCTGAAAATAACATGTATTTGCCTATTTGTACAATTATTCATAACCCTCCATTTTAGAGAGATGATCTTGAATAAGGAAAACATAAGAACTGTTAAGTACAGCAAATAGCAATTCAGTCCTGAGAAAGAAGAAACTCTACCTTGATTCTGTTTATTATAAGAAGATGAAGAAAGATCAAACTCCGGCAGGCTTTCAAGAGTCTTTTAATATACGCTATAAAAATAAAGTAGACTTCATGTAGTCCTTGTGCTGCCTGTTCCCTGCCTGGCTTTCTGAAAGAGATGACAGCAGTTTATAGTACCAATCAATAGAAATACAATCAAAGACCATTTACAATCTAACTAAGGCAGCCTAGGAGCTTCAGAGCTATTGGGAATAAGTATGTTTTGAAGATCGTCTAACACTCAAAGGATTGGAGATTTTTTCTTAAGTCTGAAGGCAGGATGTTACAAAGAACAGGGTCAACCGCTGACAAGGTACGTCATCTAAAATGTTAGACTGAAGTAGGCCTTGGACTGGTGCAACAGGGCTGTTCTAATGCTACTGTATTAAATTATGTGTATTTCTTCAAATATATTTTCATGGGAATTGATAGGGATTGTTGATAAGTTATCAGCAACTTCACTAATAGATCTTCTCTTACCCTGCATATTCAGAGGTGACCAATTTTGATAGGCACCCCATTGATAGAAAAACCAAGTTGTATTGCTCTGTTTGAATGTAAATTTATTGAGCTGATGGGCATATTTGGAATTCTGAGATCATGTTGTGGACATTGCCATGCAGAAAAGACTCGTGTATCCTCTAGGACAGCAGTCCCCAACCTTTTGGGCACCAGGGATCAGTTCCGGAGGGAGAGGTTTTTCCGGGGACCAGAGGAGGCATGGTTTCGGGTGCTGCCTGTATCCCATCGATAGGGCTTTGCTTATTTATGCGGCCCAGTTTATGGCATGCCGCAGACAGGTGCCACTCCACGAACTGGGGGTCGGGGACCCCTTCTCTAGGATACTTTAACCACCCAGCTTACTTCATATTTTATTTGGTCATCTGGCCATATTTGCAAACAAAGCATTAGATGTGGTTTGAGCCTACTATTCTTATTTCATTAGAACGTTTCAGAAGAGACTATGTTGGAGGTTAGTACTTTGCTTTACAGTAAGCTGGCTTCCCGCTTAATTATTAATTCTTATTTTAAAAAAGAATCTTTAAAAAGAAGTTGGTGGGACTAACTCCAAGCCTCAAGAGAGGCACCTATAGGCACAGTGCCAGGGGGTACTTTTGTGTGGTTAGCATCTTCACTGTCCAAAGTCTTTTCCCATCATAAATAATGCCAGTTTTTTGTTGCTTCACTGCATAGCAATTCATGACAAGGAAAATATTGGTTGACTAGCTACAGTCCTTTGAATTATGCTACCCATCTCTTGTTGATCAGGCAAAACCTTTTGTTCAAAACCTATTTTTAGAATACAATTTTAGTTTCATTTGCAAAAGAGAATCTTATAGTCTTCAGTAAATGTATCTACAGTTATACCATGCCATCACATTATGCTATACCATACCAATTATGCCACTATCACAAGGAATAGGAGAATAAAAACTGTCAGTGTATATCTTCTTTACTGAAGAACAGCGTAAAATATTCTTGCTGGGATTGAGAGAAGCTCCTTTTGTGGCACAAATGTCCTCCATTGTTGTCCAGAATTAAATGCATTCTTACAAAAGCACAACTGTAGTAAAAATATTAGCATGCAGATGCTCTGGTGTTTTGTTAATGCATATAATTAGACACAATATCTTCATTGTTCTTTTTCTTTCTCTCATGTAATGAATGCATATTATGGTATAGAATTTGGTTAGTGTTAACAAGTAAAATTATATTTTTTCATAGAATCTTAATATCTGATTTTTATTTCAGCCTCAAAGTTTCTGTATAACAAAATGTATGCTCAATTATAAGATATTAACATATCCATTCTAATTTTGTACATTTAGAGTCAGCAAAAAAGTGACTGAAGTTAAGGAAAGTAGCAGAAATATTATTAATGAAATGGCCTTTGGTTCCAAAGCCTTAATTGGGGCTGTCGTGATGAAGCAAAACTAATTTTAATGCCATATTTCATGCAATTAAAATTGGCAGCTGTTATTGAGTGAAGCATGCACCTTAAAATATGAGTGACAATCAGAATTTTTAAAAGGCCACTGCTATCTTGATTGGATGTTGTCACTACTTCAAATAGGGCAGCAGTCTATCAGTTCCAAATGAGGAACACATTGTGAAATCACAAGGAAATGTTATATTGTACATTTAGAATGTTAATATAATTTATTGCCATAGGCCAGGTATTAATAACTTGAAATGCTTTCTGCAATGATGAGGGTTCTCACAAATGTTCATCAGTCAGGCTCCATTGCTTCTTCATAACAAACTGAAAAGCACATGAAACCATCAGGAAAAAATGGAACATAGGTAGCAACAGAAGCAACCATATGTGTCTTATCGTTATTTAAAGAAATGTCACATATTAGTTTTCACCCTAGACTAATATTGGTGAAAATCAGGAAAATCAGCATTTGGGAAATGGACAGGAAGCTTCGTGGGGTTTTGTAAAAGGATAAAATCTTGAAATTTAATAAAGAAATATATAATACATTTAAATATGATTCATCTTAAGTTTTAAATTGGGAATCATTAGCAATTTCTGTTAATATTTTACCTAAACAATCACTTAAGGAACGTTGTCTTTCTAACGACTGACTTCAAGTGAATAAATAAATACACATCAACTTGTGTGATACATTGCAATTTATAAGTTTTAATAATTATATATAATCTAATTATATATATATATAAACTATATATGTATATTAATTATATATGTATATATATTAATTATATATATACATGTATATTATAAATTATATATATTTAAGTTCAGTAAAAGGCAGATCTGTTGCAGTTGCATATAATCTATGGTTTTTGTGTGAAGCAGCTAACTCAAGGCAAGGGGAAGAAAGCACCATTGTTCTAACATTCTGTTTTTCACAGGCCTGTATTCATATCTCATCCTTGTTGTTTGCAGGAGAGGCAGATGTGAACCAGAACAATGGGACCTCCACTAAGAGCAGAGCGGTGACAGACTCCAAGGGCACAGCAGATCCAAAGAATACCTGGAAGGAAGCCAACCCAGCTGACACAACTGGTCGCCCCCATTTGGTCCGCCTCTTTTCCCGAGATGCCCCAGGCAGAGAAGACAACACCTTCAAAGATCGGCCCTCTGAATCAGATGAGCTGCAGACCATTCAGGAAGACAGTGCAGCAGCAGCTTCTGAGAATTCGGATTTGATGGCTTCACAAAAACGCTCCTCTTTCCGGCATGGTTCCAAACTTGCAACTGCAAGTGCCATAGACCATGCTAGACATGGATCTCCACGAAGATACAGGGAACCAAGTCTACTTGATTCATTGGGCAGATTCTTTGGCGGTGACAAGCATTATCCAAGGCGGGGCAAGGTGAGCTCAGAGGAAAGGAGAACAGATTAGCAGCAAGAAATCTAAAAGGAGGGTGGGAGAAAAATCACAAGAACTGAATAATCTCCAAAGAGCAAGAATTGGCTTAGCCAAAAAGGATGTTATCTATCAAGTTCTAATACAATGTTGGTTATTTGTTGGTTATTTGTCCAATGTTTAAAACAGTGTACTAGAAAATATCCCTACAAAAAATATAATAACCTTGAGTTGACTAGGAACATTCTCTTGGATGCCTCAGTTTTGATTGTCGGGATTTTTCAGAAGTTAGGATTTTTGTTGTTCACTTGTTGTAAAACTCACCCTATGTATATTGAGAAAAGTGTTAGTGTTCTTTTGATTTATTTTTCCTCCTATCACACTGCTTGCAGAGTTTCTGAAAGCCTGGAGAAGAATCCTAGAATGTTTGTAATTTGATGCAATACTTCTATGATATCTTTCTATGCAGTGACTTTGGTTTAAAATGTATTAGTTTAATGTCTGTTTTTTGTTCCTGTGGGCAATTCCATGGCACTAGGCAGAGTTAGAAGACTATTGTAATGCAGAGCAAATGTGAAACCCAGTCAAAGCCTAATATTCTCTTTTCCCTCAAACAGAATGAAAAGTGTGACGAAATTAGACCATGTCTGTATTAAGTATATTTAACTGCACTTTTGATGAACATCAATTTTGAGGTGGAACATGAGAAATAACTTTTATTACTTTTAAAAGGGGATGGCAATAGCAAATATCATGCCCAATAGGAATGGGTATCTTAATGAGGATAAAGAGAAAGCAAAATGAAAGTGCTGAGATACAAGAAAAACATTTGTTTGCCGGTTATTTGTCTTTTAATGTTATATATCACTGTAATATTTTTTCTAAATCATTTCATTTTTGGCTCTTACTTCAAATTACTATTTAAATTGCTTTCTGGTTGGATAGATTCTTTTCAGTGTAGGTAATAGTGCTAGACGGCCAGCAAAGTGTAGCAGACATCATTTGTATGGAAAAAGTCCAACCAGTAGCATGTCCTGACCAAACTGGAAGGCATTTCTTAACCTATAGCCCAAACAAGCAATGCCAGTTAGTGTGGACAATGTTGAGTTTGCTAATGGCTCAGCAGTCTGAGGAGCAGCAAGGCAGTTTCTTACATTGCTGTAAGAAAAGCCATGTTGATGTATTTTATTCCATTCTATATCTTTAGGCAAAAAATATTTTTTCTCTGCTACTGTATCTCTTTATGTGCTCAACCATTGATTTCCACAATGTAGATTTATATCTACTGTCTGTAAATTAAATTCAATAGTGGTTTTATTGTCGTTGCTTTGCTGTTCTGTTTCAAATCTTATTTGGGGAAAATAGGGAAGCCTTAAGATATTTTAGTGCATCTCAGTTCTAAATACTTCAGCTGGGATCAGAGAGTATGAAACTTAGCACACTATTGAAGATACAGGTGACTATTTCTACGAGTAATTCATTATATTGTGGTACTTGGCAGCCAGAACAAGGAGTTTGGGTGCTATAACTCTCTTTTTTAATAGGATGTTGAATTGCTTCACAGTCTAGCTCTTGTAAAGGGGACTCACATTATATATTGGACAGCCTTGAAAGAGGAGAGCAAGAAAGTAGCTGCAAGAACAATCAACTGTAGTTAAAAAATTTCTCCTAAGATTCTTTTTCAGAGAAATTTTGAAACTCTGTGTATTATTACAGTGTTGTCCAGGCTGATCAATGGCCCCTCTTGTATATACAGAAATGTTTTGAAGTGGCAAAACTGACTGATATGGCATGCTTGTAAAATTACCTATTTATGATCGATGAAAAGAACATTATGATAATCAGTCAGTCACAATTTTGAAACACCATCGTTCACAAAGTTTCATTTCAAGCACTTAGTGGTAGGGAATTAAATCTGCTTCAAGCTGTAGATGGCTCTGTATTGAGCAATAACTGCTGTTTACCTTGTACAGTGGATTTGTATATAGACAAAAACAGTTCTGTATGATATATGATTGTTTTGCATGGTTGATTCATAGCTCACTGTTGTCAGTTTCCATTGCCTTCATATTGATGCATTTCAATTGTCACAACCTAAAACTCAGTGCCTCAAGGACAGAAACTAAAAAGCTATAAACAGTTCCAAATATTGTCTACCTGGAACTGAACATCTGCTTTTAAATGCTGGACTGTCGATATTTGAGACAAAATCATTAACAAATGGCTATGCCATTGTGCAACAGCGTTATTTATTCTCTGAAATAATAATGCTGGTAATGAAAAATTATCCTAGGAATCCATTCCAGGAGAAATTCAATGCTGGAAGTTAATTCAGTAAGTGCTATAAACTTTTGTTAATACTGTATGTGCATGTTTATGCTTTTAGGAAAGCATAGAATTATTATCATCCTAGACTTTCTTGACTTTTGTGAGTGGCAGAAAAGGATTTATCCATAACTATGTCAGAATAGCTGGAAATACACTGTATCCCTCCTATTAAATGTGTCTAGATATTGTATATAAATAGTTAACACAAACAAGCACTGTAAATTTTGAAAGCATCTGGAAAATGAAATCTTGTTGCCCTTGTACTGCATCTTGTATTCAAAGAAGAACATTTCTGGGCAATCAGAATCACGAGGGAGCAAACTCACTGTCAATCCTGAGAAGTAATTCAGACAAGAGTACACACTCCCTCTATATTGTAAAGTTACATTAAGAGCATTCTTGCCTGTCGGAAAGTACATATCTCCCCCTCACTTTTACAGTGCAAGAAGCTAAGGAGGGTCCCTTCTGAGGTGTTTATCATGCATCTCTTCCTTTTGTGGCCTCAGCTGCCTCTTATCTAATCATTCTTCCACCTGACACCCAAGGTCATTCCCACATACCATGATATTCACAGACCTCTCTTCAAATGGAACAAAGAAACTAAAATTATAACTGTATACCTCAGTAAAACTTCAGATCCTATTTACCTGGAAAGTATTTTGGATTTGTAAAGTCATAAGACAGGAAGAGCTTTTTCAGCTACCAGAAATGTTATCTAAAGTCAGTTGGAAACGATTCCCAGAGTAAGTTAGGATGATAGTTAGAGAAATATGCTAAATCTCTTCCCCAAGCAATGCAATCCTAGTTTATATAACTGACCTGCCCACATCAGTGAATGTTGGAATGCAGCAAACACAGTAACCCTTTTGTCCAGAGAAGCTTCTGACATTCAGTGAAAGATCATTATAAATTCTTTGCAGCGGGACATTTTCTTATTAATATCTAGGGATGAAAAAACACATGTTTGAATAATAATATGCTTTGTTTAAAGAGAGTGGGATGGAGGAAAGCCTGAAGAATAGTTACTTTGTATCTACCTCCTCTTCATCATTGCAGGATGCAGATTCTCAGCTACCTTGTTATTTACGAAACGTGAAAGGAAGGGATAGGAAAATAATAAAAGGCATGAAACTGAATATATAACTATAGGCTCCTTTGTGGCAGGATGCAAATCACCTATGTATCATCTTAAATATATGTATAGTGAGAAATTACAGTTAATAGAGAACAAATCTAAGGTTTGAAATTGTTGGTCTGATTGTCATATAAATTGACCCCAAATCACCACTATGACATGTTTTTAGTAAAAATCAAACAACTGCAACATTAACAACCACATTTCCAAAGAAACCCTATGAACTGAATTTTATGGAATGGCAAAGGATAGGCGCTTCCCCAAAGATGCTTTTCACCATTAAGGAAGAGTAACTTGTCTAAGATGGCTATTTGTACCTTGGATGGCAACCTCCAGTCAAATGGTTTTGACAATTGAAAATGAATATCCAGCTGACACCTCTAGAGGAGTATTTTTATAAATAAATATTATTAAAAGATCTTACGCAGATTTTGAAAACTACAGAAATGTAAAATAAATAGAATAAGAAATAGATTATAAAAGGACAAAAGAAAAAGTGAACAATAACAAAAAATGGAAAAAGAAAGGTAGCTAAGGAAGCCATTTCTGATTTTTCTTTGCAGCTGTTGCAAGCATAGCAATTATCACCTCCACCCTCCCATATTGCATATCATAGCTCCTTTCTTCCCATAAACTTAACTTTTTAAATCAATACATCCTGAAATCAGTTCATTTTTATTCGTTTTCAGCAAAACCACGATAAAGAGTTTCCAGTCTTTTATAAATTAATGCCATTGTCTCCTTAATTAAACAATTTAGCCATTTCTACAAACTCAGCCATTCACAATACATTCCTCCATTATTCATGTTTCTATACTCCAGCACAGAGAGACTTTTTATTATTATTATTATAAGCCTGTTTAGTTTCAAAGCCTCTTAATTCCAAATAACATTTTTATAGAACATAGCAGGGGGGGAAATGATACATGTAGTGCCAAACATGGTGTTTCCAGATACTTAAGCAAGCATTCCCCAGGATTCACTGAAGTGAATCATACATTATCATATCAAAGAGTCAGTTCAATGGATGATTTTAGAAAGCTGGATTAGATGCTTGTCCCATTTGAAAAATGATTCTGTTTTCATGATAGAACATAAAATTATTTCTTTACATCAAAGTATTACCTTCTGATACCTTCTTACTAAGATGATTATTTTATTAACCACTTAAAATTAGTTTGTCATTTCAAGCCCATAACAGTTATGGGATGATCCTAAAGGTTTGTATGAGTTAGCTACACAGAATACCAATACAGTCTCTGCACCCCTTCGTAGCATGAAACGTTGAGATCTTTCATTGACCTAATTATTAATACAGCTTCTAAATAACTTACCGAGAGCCAGTTTGGTGGTTAGAAACTGAGGTAGAAACGGAGAGACTCAGTTTGATTTTGTATTTTATTTTGTAACAGTTAACTGGAAGGGGTGGATTTTTTTCTAAGTGGCCCCCTGTTCCTTTTGTAAACGCAACATAAAACCGTGTAGACTGCACTCCAGAATGGCTTTGTCAATCTAGATTCCAATGAAATGTCAACATCGAAACAATTTCAGCTTAGCAACCACATTGCTACTCAGGAGCTATGCATTGGTAAAAACATGCTGGAATTTTTTAGGCTTAATGACATAATAGACACATTTTCTATTTAATGTAGCTTCTAAATATTTTATATAATTAAATTCTCAAAAATAGGTGCATCTAAAATCAATTGAAATAGTTTATGGTTAAGCTTCAGGTACATTTGGTCAATAAGAAACTGGACAGAAATATTTCAGGAATAAAAAGCTTGGGTGTTTTTTTTTTCTCAGAACATATGTTAGATCATTGTTAATATGAATTGAATGATGTAAGGCACATTCAGACGATAATCTCTTGATTTATTAAGCTAAAATATTAATTGTTCTTTTGTAAATACCTTCCATCCTTTACTTCTCTCTTTGCAACGATCTTTGAATAAACCAGAGAGTCTTTGTGCTTCTATCTGGGGTATTCAGAAGAAGCTAAGATCGCACATTATTGTTTCAATTTGCTTAATTGTTATGAATCTTATAACTGTAATTTATTGGTTCAACAATTCCAGTGATGTCAGAAGTTGTGGTTCACCAGGGACTTCTTATTTAATCACAGACCATTCAAGGTGCTATTGCTGAGCACATTGTAAGCCGCCCTGAGTCTTCGGAGAAGGGCGGCATATAAATCAAATTAAAAAAAAAAAAAAAGGTGGAAAGTAAAATGTAATGAAGCAAAGCACCCAGACTTGTTTCAGTTTAATAGTAATAGCTATAATAGACTGTACTTTCAGTGCAACATATTTCAAGAAATTAGCCACATCAATAGGACTTTTTCATTTTCACTCTTAAGTCTTTCAATATGTATATACTTTCTGAAAGAAATGATGTACTGTGACTTTTTCTTCTTTCAAAACATTGTCATGTCTATAACACTCTTGTAGATTTTGTGCGACTGAGATATAAATTGTAGCATTGTAAAATATATAATCAACAGTACTAGCTTTCCAGAGTCTGTGATTAACATGATTTTGTTTCAATATTTGATCTTCGTAAGCATTGATAAAGGACTTTTTAAACACCTTTCTCACTGTAAAATGATGTACTAAGAAGTTAATACATTATGTTAATACATTAACATCTTATGTTCATTGTCATATATTTTCATACTGTATTCTGTTGATCGGGATCAAAAACTGTGGGTTTTGAAAGATAGCTGATTTGAGATGAGAAGAACACCAAAATGTAAAATAGATAACTGTAACAAGCTTCAAATAAAATGGATCATGTTAAAGGGATCTACAGTTCGGCTCAATTAAATAAATAAATAACCCTCAGAATGTATACATCCCTGATATGTGATAATTCAGTCTTCAGAGATTGCTACAAAATGTGCTTGCCTCTTACCGGATTTTTCTATAATGTTCTCTATGGAAACCACTCTTTTCTCCCACTATAGCCATAAATTTTGTTCTTAACTACACTTACTACTGTCCAAACCCAGGTAAAAACCATCATTTTGTCTTCTAAAATGTACAGAGTTGGTGAAATGGCATCTTTAGGTTTGCAGATCAGATTTCTGCAGCAGAGTGGGAATCCTAGGATGTGAGGATTTTGACTAGATTTCTTGTGGTCTTGATCTAATATTCAGATTAGTTCAGACCCTGACAGGTTCAAACTGTTCTTTATTCAGGTTAGTGATTAGAAGAAATGAAAAATAGGGAAAAAATAACATTTTCTGCTTTTAATTGGTAACTACCCCACTCTCAACATGCAAACTCTAACAATTAAATCTGAGGAAATGTATCCTTGGGCAAAAACAAGAGAAGATTCTGCAATCACATTAGCTGAAGTTCAACCAATGTTTTGATATCAAGAAAAAAGGTAAAGATATATATAATTTCCCTCCCACGTGAAATGCTTTACTTCTGACAGCCAACTCTCTAGCTCTCCAAGCAAGCCTGAGAATTAATCCTTTTTTTTTTTAATTAACTAGCAAGCAAGAAATTCTCTAAAGAAAACTATGGTATAAGAAAAGGTATTTCTGTAAACAACACTACCTTTCATTAAGATTCCCTTTTTGAGTTGAATCTGGGGATTCAAATGTCCTGCAGCATAAGATGATAGAATTCATAATAGGGAAGTATTGAATATACACAAATGAAAAACTCTAATACTTCAGGGCATGATTCAAAACAAAAAATGTTAAAAAGTAAATATGCCACCTTTTTAAGAGAAAGTCAAACCAACTAAAGTTGTGAATCAAGATTCTCTTTGCTTATCAACAATTCATTTGGAATCTGCTAATGTTGACATAGACCTCTGAACAATACTTGAAATGTTTTCCAGTATGAAATCCAGGAGTAGGACATGAACAGGACATGAGTACAGTCAGTGGTGGGGATTCAGCCAGTTTGCACCACTTTGGGAGAACCGGTTGTTAACTTTCAAAGCAGTTTGGTTGTTGGAAGAAATCATTAGGGCAGAGAACCGGTTGTTAAATTAGTTGAATCCCACCACTGAGTACAGTGTATAGGATAGGAATGTAGTCTAGAATCGGAATGTAGTCATGCTTTCCTGTTACTGTTGCTCAGCAATTGGTAGAGCAAAGCACATTACTACTGATGTGGTTATACAGCCAAAGTGATTAGTTTTAGCCTCCCTCAAATTAAAACCACTCAAGATGGTAACCACTATTGTATTTTTGGAAGCAACCTCCACTGGTTGGAGGTTGTTATTTAGGCAAATTGCATGACAAATTCCAATCTTTTTTGTTTTCTGAAGCCAAAAATCAAGACATCCAATCAACAAAAAAGGAGAAAGAAGGAGTTTCACTACTAAGCACAATTTCAAATATACGATGAATTTGACTAATAACTGCCCATATGCAGAAGAATACTATAGATTTATTTATTTATTTATTTATTTATTTATTTATTTATTTATTTATTTATTGTCAAATTTATATGCCGCCCTTCTCCCAAGGGACTCAGGGCAGCTCACAGAATAAAACAACCCAACAATAAATAGAATTAAAATGTTAAAATCCGATCTAAAAACCCCAAATCCCCCAAATTAAAATGCACGGCAGATCAAGGAATTTGCTGAAAGAGCCATGTCTTTAGGTCGGCGCGGAAGGTGCGGAGGTCAGGGGCCGTCCATATCTATGTAAAAGATATGGCTTTTACATAGTGATGTAAAATAAGTGACGTAAAATTAAAATTCTTAATAAGTCTGGTAGTCTGCAATAATACTATAGGCTCAGTATTAAAATGTATATTTTGTTATCAAAATTTTGTACAATACCGTATTAAAAAAATCTGCGCAACACCATATAAAAAAACAGGGCAAGGATTCCCTGCTCATCCCAAAAAGTTATTTGTATGTGCCCAATTGTTTATGTTGTGTATTTTAAATGTTTTGTATAATAATTCCAAACAAATATAAGGGGATTCAGCATATTTTTGTACACAATGGTTCATGCCTCCAGTTCTCTACTCACAGACTCAATGTTCTATAAGACCCCAATTCAACCTTTTATATTTGTGAAGCTTTCTGTTGTAGAAGTGAGGAAATACTTACCCAAATTTGAGAGCGCAAAACTCCATGCTTTAATTGCCAATAGATTTCTGATTTAATTTAGACAATTTCTTTAATCCATGGCTTGGCACTTTGATCTCTTCAGGACTGCCTTTTCTAGCCAATTTTGACCCAAACCATTAGATCTAGCAGGAAGAAACCGCTCCTACTCCCACACTTTGGCAAGGTTTAGAGAGTGAGGCAAGGGGAGATTGCTTTATTGCTTGATTGACTGATTGACCAGCTGATTAATTGATTGATTGTCTGACTAATTGATTGATTGATTGACAGAGTGATTGACTGATTGACAGACTGATTGACTGACTGACTGACTGACTGGCTGGCTGGCTGACTGACATTGATTGATGGATTGGATTGGATTGCAGTGTCAATGGTAGTTTAGTCTCCTTGGGACAAATTGTCTGGCTCACTCTTTGCTACTTTTCCATATATTTCTAAAGAGTGAGATTCCTTTTTAGAGACTTTCTCTGAGCTGAACTATTGTTGCCATCTATTTTTTTATATTTCTTGTGTTGCATTTTTATTTTTATAATGAGGTTGTTTTTATGTTGTATTTTTAATGGGAGCTGCCCAGAGTAGTTCTCGTATTGAGGCAGCATAAAAATACGTTAAATAAATGCATAAATACATGTTTCTACTAAATACTAAACAGTGTTTACCCTTTTAGGAAGAAAAAATAATAATGCAAAGCAAACAAAATATCCCCAACATACCTCAGAAGAAAGTCATCCTCTTACCTATCTCAGTTATATATTCATACAACCTGACTCTGGTAAGAACTGTTACGATTAGCACTGATCAATGCAGCCTATTCATTAAGCCCTATTCAGTTTTGCACCATGTGAACTAAACATTGCTTCTGAGAATGCATCCAACAAGGAAGCACACGTCATATGTAAAAGCATCAGAAGGCAGGACAAGAAGCAATGCATGATGCCAGTGAGTGAGTGCGCATTGGCTGTAGCTGAAAATTGTTAATCTGGATGGCCCATAGCCAGTTTAAATCTCTCCCCTTTAATGTGCAATTAGAAAGAGAAGCAGGAAATGCCATCTTCTTTAATGATGTCCATGGGTGAAGGTAGCATATGCAAGTGTACTCCTCAATTTACAGCTATTCATTTAGTGACCATTCAAAGTCACAGCATCACTGGGAAAAGCGACTTATGACCATTTATCACACTTATGTCTGTTGCGGCTTCCACATGGTCGCACAATCAAAATTTGGACACTTGCCAACTGGCATGTATTTCTGATATTGCAGTGCCAGGGGTGGGCGGGGGGTAATGTGATCACTTCTGACAAGCCAAGGAAGCAGGGAAGCTAGATTCACTTAACAACCGTATTGCTGAGTTAACAACTGCAGGGACTCATCTAACAATGGCCACAAGAAAGATCGTAAAATGGGGCTAAACTCAGCCGACAAATGCTTAGCAACAGAAATTTTGAGTTTAATTATGGTTGTAAGTCGAGGACTACCTATATGTGATCACTGAGTTGAAGCTAACTTGGAAAAATAGTTGAAAACTTCACCTGATGTAGAAATTTGCAATTTAAAGTCTGAACAGGATCCATTGTAATGAACATGTAATATTTAACAGTTCTGTTTCCAGGCATACAGTATGTTCAGGGACTAGTTATGAAAATCATAACTATATAGGTAGTGCATCTGAAACAACTGAATTATCCCATACAGGGACTTTGGAAGAAGCGTTTCTCTCAGGCTTATCACTGTGGGAGGCAGTCTTGGTGAAAATTCAGGGCCTTCTCAGTAGCTACTCCTAGGATTTGGAACTTCTTACCCATGAAGCAAATTTGCTCTTTCCCCATTGTCTTTCCAACAGCAGACAAATACATTATATTCAAGAGGGCTCTTCCATTCTCAAAGTGTTTATAAAGACACTATTTTTTATGTTTTCTTCTTCCAAGTATTATTCCCACACTATGGCAGGGTCCACTTATTATGCTTTTATATTTTATGTTTTCAATGCATACAAATTACTTAGGGTAATTTACAGCAGTTAAACTACCACCAAATTTAAAATATTTGAAAGTCAAAAACAAGCACGCTTACAAAAGTATTTAATAAGAATTGTAAATCTAGCAGAGGGATAAAATGGCTTCTACTAACATTTAATGTTACCAGGGGAGAAATTGTTTGCTTATAAAAGGATATCTTTGCCCGTGGCTAAAATACTACGTAGAAGAATATTGTTCTGAAGTAGGGAGTAACAAAAGTTTAGTTTCAGCCACTGAGAAGGCCTTTTCTCTTACCTCAACCATATAAACACATCCAGAAGGATCTCTCCATCAAGACTGACTGGTACTGGAGGAGGAGTCTCCTGAGGAAACTTGAACAAATATTTTGAATTATGCCCAGGAAGAAACAGGTAGCAATTACAGCCCTTGTAGAATGATACAATATGATCAGAGGTGGGTTTCAGCAGGTTCTGACCAGTTCTGGAGAACCGGTAGTGGAAATTTTGAGTAGTTTGGAGAACTGGTAGTAAAAATTCTGACTGGCCCCGTCCCCTCTGCCTCCCAAGTCATATTTTATCTTTGTATAATTGCTAGTTTTCTTCAGCACCATTTTTGGGCAGAAATACTTTTGAAAGATCAATTAAATAAATGTTGGCTATATTAAATTAAAAAGTGGAAGTTAGTTTTGGAAAGAGTTATTTCATTCAGACATGAATACAAATATTGTTCTAAATAAATGTCCAATACAAAGGGAAGTGATAATGCCGTAGAATAACGCAGATAACATAATATTGAGTGGTGAATGTTTACAATTGATTCAAAAGAGGCACTTTCAATCACACAGCCACAGCCACTAGAAGGAGCCATGTTAAAGATACAGTTGCTTTAAGGAGACTAATTGAGAAAAGATGCAGCTGCTTTAAAAATGTGTTGTACTTATGCTTCCACATATTTTGAAGCTTCTCCTCTAAGTCATTTCAAAGTATGCAATTATCCAATTATATAATACAAGAGCTATTAAATGTGGCCTGCAAAACAATGAATCATCACTAAACGGAAACAAAGGTTCAAGATGAATGTACATCGTTGCTGCCGGCTAGTGGTTTGTCAGGTTTCTGCAACCCAAATTTAGTAATCCTACCAGTCCTTTCTAGTTTGACTAAATGTTGAAAGAAATATTATCGGAAATAATAGGTTTTCATTACAGGATATTTTAGCATTCTTTCATATAACTAATTTTCTTTCAGTGAATTTCAGAATTTCAATAGTTCTTTAAAAATCATATTACTTCTAAACCCAGAAGATAACAGCAAGGACTACACTTTTCAAAGTAAAAAAGGGAATTACAAGAATTATTACCGGGCATAAATTGCAGAGAGTCTGAAACTGTCAGTGCACAAACAGGACTTATCTACCAACCTATCTTATTTCATAATGCGCTTGGAAGATTAAATGTATTTCAGTTTAATACTCAATTTTATCAAGAGTATTACAGTTTTTGAATTTTATCACATTTATAAGTGCAAGAAGCCCAGGTTTGAATACATAGTGCCCCCACCCTCAAAAATAGGGTCATTTGTTTTAAATAATACAAATTTTATCTGATTTTTTTTCATTCAGTTTTATTTTATTCAATGTGGGATTTAAAAAATGTATGCTACAATATAACAAACAAAAGCAATAATATCTTCTTCAAAGCTGAAAGACGAATACATTTACCATATTCTGCAAAACCTTGTACTGCAATTATTTGCTAGATTTTCAAATGTGCACCAAAAATCTTTGGTACCCTTTGCAACAAGCCCAATTTTCATTGTGGATACAAAGGTAAATGTTATTTTATATTTACATATAGTAATTATATGGATCTTTTTTAATCTGGAACTTTTTTCTTGCTTTTATCACATCCAGTTTATTTTAATAATTATTTTAATTTCATTTACATTCTTTCTTCATTGTATAATTGCTATCATTTGGGTTGGTGATGTAGGACGTGTATGTCTGTGTGTCTGTGTATCTGCATGTCGATTCACTTTAAATACATTTTTAGAAAAAGACAAGATGTTAAATTTCCTTGAAATACCGTAGACCGCTAGGTGTATGCAACTATCAGTGGCATTTGCTGGAGAACAGCAGGCAAACATTGCATATGAAAAGAAACAAGGCCAGGCTGCAATTCTGTAATTATTTACAAAATCATCATACCTGTGGTGAAAATCATACTTTTTACTTGCAGAAGACTTAAATAGGCTCAGATTGCCCATTTTAAAAACTCTAGCCGAAATTGTAATAATGAAACCACAACTGTCAATGCAATGTTCTTCCTGAGCAGAGTGAGATGAATTTCTCAATATACTTTGGCATATAATGTACTACCCAGATAATGAGCCTTACTAATAATGCACTTGCTTTGGCACTTCTGGGATCTTCTGTTAATGGAGCAAAGCAAGTTTTCAAAGAAACTATCCCACCAGGTTTCCCCCCCCCCCATGCTATCTTTCCCCTTAGAGTTACGTGTTTCTGTTCAGATGCAATATAAGTATTATATTTCCAAGATGCAGGTACTAGAATGACAGTGATTTAAAGAATACAGTTAAAAGAAAGGGCCTAAACATAGCCTTTTCCAACCAATAGTTTCCAGAGTTTGGGATTATAAAAGCTGTTTTTTTCCTGCCAGCTTGGAAGATATCCAAAACATAGGACTGAAATTGGAGAGTAGTTTATGCAACCTATCACTGGTCCTTTCTAAATGACAGAAAATGTCCATTTTTTGTGTCTTAAATTCTTACTTTTAAAAATGTCATTTTCCCTCCTCACAATACCTTTCAGCTAGAACTGATTATTTACAAAGTTCTGTTATTTTAGTAAGATTTGGCAGGAAAGTGGTGCTGAATTCTGTTGTAGTTTTAATTGACTAAGTAAAGGACCCATGGCAGTTATATTAGTGTCATTGGTATCGGAGAGAAATTGCTTACATAGCTGCAACTTACTGTATTTTTTGGAGTATAAGACGCTCCGGACTAGGTAAGACGCACCTACCTTTTTTGGTGAGGAAAACAAGAAAAAGAACTCTGCCTCTGCCTCCCAGCAATTTTGCCTCATTGCAGCAAACAGCAATACTTTCATTTTCGTTTTCAGCATAGCTTGATTAACACAAGAAAAAAAAATCTGCTCCCAGCAATTTACCTCTTTGCAGCAAACAGCAGAGGCCTGCAACAATAGGCAAGGGCAATCCCTGCAGCCTGAAACAGCTGAGAGTCGGGAGACCGATCCAACCGACAATCAACTTGTGCTAATTAGGCTGTGCTGAAGCTGAAATGGGCTGTTTCTTCTTGCTGCTTGCTGCAAGGAGGTAAATTGCTGGGAGCCAGAGGCCATAGAGTGAGGGCCATTGGGTGGGTGGGGCTACATTCGGTCTATAAGACGCACCCAAATTTTCATCCTCTTTTAGGGGGGGAAAAGGAGCATCTTGTACTCCGAAAAATACGATGTATGGTTGGTTAAGAAAAGATGCACCAGTTGAAATACTGTCTTCCCAACAAGTACCCAAGGTCCCCAATGATCATGCTTCGTTTGTTCTTGCAAATGCATCATTGATAGTTCTTCAATAGCAAAAACTAACTCTGTCTTTCAGAATAAGGCTTTGTTTGGCCAAGAAAGAAAAAAAATGGCAATTTAATTTTATTTTTCATTGCTTTTTTAAAACATCTACATAACTCTCTCATATAGCGACTCTGGGGAATACATCATAAAACCGATATATAAAAACCGTTAAACACCTCAATTTCGGTTGAAATAAAAAACTAAGATTTCAGGTTACAAGAGAATTGAGCTGGTTATGCTTCTAAAAAAACAAAAAGGTAATAACTGTACTTTTGATACGGCTACAAAGATATTGGAGAACACACAGCTTTCTGATGTCGGAATCAATTTCAAGGATAAGAACAGCCCTGTCTTTGTAGCCCATCCTCGTTAAGAGAAAAAGGGGAAGCCAGGTGGTTGAAAATAACAACAACAAAGCTTTATAGCCCCAACTTTCTTCTTCATACCCCCCAAGTCCTTTAGTTGGATGACTGGCATGTTTAAAGAGCTTTCAGTCCAGAGTCACCCCACCATTCAGCTCTTATCTACTAGCTTTTATCTACCTGAAAGTGTCTGGTTGCCTTGGTAATTCTTGTTGCTTAGTTACAAAAGCTGGAGATGGAGATGGCCCCGTCTCCTGTGTTTCAGCAGAACTGGTTCCCCAGGCAATTGAGGGCAATCAGGATTTTTTAATTTTTTTTTTTTATCAAGGCACCTGAGACAGAAGTGTGCCAATCTTATTTGTAAAGCCAAATCTGTTCAAACCAAACAGACAGCAAGATGGACTAACATTCAGCTTGAAGCTACCAATTACTGAAGTCTTTCCCCAACCTGGTGCCTTCAGGATGAGAGACATCCCAGAATTTCTACAACATACATTGAGAAAAATCCCACTGCAGCAGGTGCAGGCAGGATGTTTGTATGAGTCCTCCTGAGTTTCATTTTCATTCATGACCAGAATATATCTCTTTTCTTGCATGTGGTTGAAAACTGGCTATTGGAAAAGGAGATCAGGATGTTTAAAATGAATTAAAAACAGAAACTCTTTCCCCAGAGAACACTCTGACTTGAGAACCATTGTATTGTTTGGTAGTAACCTGTCAACAATTCTTTCTTGGCTCTAGCTATCCATGGATAAAGCAGGAATGGCAGGATTTCGTAAACTTTTAGTTTTACATTTACTGCATTTCCAATCTATGTCTTCCTTCCTTCCTTCCTTCCTTCCTTCCTTCCTTCCTTCCTTCCTTCCTTCTTTGAAAACAAGGTGATGCAGCATTAAAGAATTCATTTTCGCAGCATCTGAGCAATCATTCAAAAAATACAGTCATTCACTTGGTTTTAAAAAGACGTTTCTTACATAATTCAGCATTTTCATTCAACAGACTTGGTTTAGTTTACCATGTGGATATGCTTGAATTGCATTTGCTGATTTGATAAAAACTATTCCAACTTGTGATGGTGACTTGAGAGGAAAAATTTTCAGAAATTTGAGGGGGGGGAATACCAAAAACCATTACAATCTGCTCACAGAAAGCCATCTGTAGAATAACTGGTGCAGGGTGAAGATGATTTTTAACTAAAATGCAGCACTGAAAGTTGGGGTCTCCAGCCACGTAGTCAAAGCCCAGTAAAAAAAATATATATCTTTGTTTAATTCTAATGTTTAAAGTTCAATAGATGTAATCGAGACAGCCAGCTTTTATTTTTGCTTGTACGGTTTTGATCTCTCATAGAATATTCAAATCTGCGTCTTTGCCCCAGGCTAATGTTTAACAGGCTTGTTACTTCGTCTCCAAACATTTAACTAATAGGCATCTTTGAACAAGATGGGTCTCTAAATGTATCCTTTATCCTAGCCTGTTAACTCAAATCTATGCTGTGGCAGCACATGATTCAGGATGTATTAAGCAATTATGACCATCCAGCCAGAGCCAAAAAAAAAATTTTTTTTTTAAAAAGGAAGCTGTCTCTTTTCTTCCCACGTCAAGGAAAATCTGCAGTGGCACAAATAATCAAGGACTGTGCTATCGTGAACAGAGCCAGCATATTGTTCCTCCTTCTTTCTTTTTTTTAATTCTCTCCCCATCTACCCCTGGATATAAATTGTAATGGATTCCCACGAGGATTGATCTAGAGTGCCTCATTTTCACAGACCCTCTGTAGAATTTCATCTTAACAATAGACATCAGAAGAGACAACGGACCATCAGATAAACAGTCGACATGAAACAGTGGGAAGTTAGCAGACTCTATTTGTCAGAAATGGTATAAGGTCTCCTCCTTGAACAGGGGGTTGGACTAGAAGACCTCCAAGGTCCCTTCCAATTCTATTATTCCATTATTCTCTTTGGGACAAATCTTTCCTTACAGGAGTGACTGGATCAAATCAATATTGGAATTTGCATTACATGTTAACAGAGACATTGTTTTTTAAAAAATAGAAAATTTTACAAGCTTTCATAAAGAGTAAGCTATGTATCTCAATAAACTGAATTTAAAAAAACCAAAAATATAGTTGTGTAATTTTGAAGTACTTTGCGAACTTTCTTTCAGAGCATCTGAGATCTTTAATGACAAGCCAGCATTAGTGGCAAAGGCAAAGATGACTCATTCAGGCACTATGTTCAAATTTTAATTTAGGTATTCCTGGAACTGAAGGTAAGTATGTGCATATTTTTATGATACCCAAGAAAAAATCACGAAATTAATCTTCTAAAATGCATATATTATTTACTGCACATTGTGTCATATTTTCCCTATAGTCTTCTAGGATATAGGCTGAAGGCAGGGAGCATAATCAGGAGTTCCACCGATGTACAACAATGTGAATTTTTAAGTTACACAAAATTCTTCATAGGGTGGTAGATAGAAGGAAAAACTGTACATCACATATTTTAATTCCCTCCAGACTGGGCTACTAATCATTCTTAAATATGGAAAGTTATTTCAAGAGAGCACAGTGTCGTACCCTCCATTTGCCATCCAAGACATCAAGTAGCACTGGAAGTGACTAATTATATGGATAGCTACAATCACACCTCTCTGAGTGCTAATCTTTATGCAGCCAAGATGACATATTAGTTTTGAAGATTTGCAAAACTAGATGCAATATTATGGAGGAAGAGAGAATGTACTAATTGCAACACTGAACAAATTCATTTCTTGCTACATCATTCTGTGGAGATTCCATTTGTCCTTATGACCTAGCTAGTTCATGGTATGATATATGAAGTCAGTTACAGGTTGCCTGTGGCTTAGGCATGCTCCATATTTCTAGCAACTGACATTATATCAAAATAGCCAAAAGCAACATTTCCAATATTTAGGTGGTATTAAGGCTGAGAAGTGGAGAGACAGGCCCCTGGGAGGTTTCTGTTTCTATCGTCAACCTTAAGTCACCACTCCCTAAAGAAAATCACAGTAAGGACAAGAATTGGCTGTGTCCGTTGTTAGGCTCTCACAGCATAAGTATGAGCTGCAGTGGTGCAGTGATTAGAATGCAGTGCTGCAGGCTACTTCTGCTGACTGCCGGCTGCCTACAATTTGGCAGTTCGAATCTCACCAGGCTCAAGGTTGACTCAGCCTTCCATCCTTCCAAGGTCAGTAAATGAGGACCCAGATTGTTGGGGGGCAATATGCTGACTCCGTAAACTGCTTAGAGGGCTGTAAAGAACTGTGAAGCGGTATATAAATCTAAATGCTATTGATATTGCTATAAGCAGAGGGCCAACTGTACATATGAATATGTATGTGTGTATGTATATGATGTATGAGTATGTGGATGTATGTGTGTATGTGTGTGTACTAAATTTCATCCCAAGGCCTGTCAAATAGGAAGAACGTTCATTATGACTAGTTTAACAACAGGTTTTTCTTATAATTTCATACTTTACTTCATTTTTGACATGCATGTTTTAAACACTGATGCCTAAAGACGATGTCTTCGCAACTTAAAGGCAATTAGGTTTAGAGTAATGCTTGGTTTAATAAAAGATAATTATTTACTCATTTCTTTGCTTTTCCTCTGGTTCATGTTAATCCAGCATTGCTTCTAAAAATTTCAATGGAGACGCGCCATCAGTTCTCACAAGCATAAAATACCAGCATCCGGTCACATTTTAAATGTTGTTCAATCATGTCGCTGGTGACTTATTCTTCATATGTTTACATATTTTCTGTATTGAGTTTAAAGAGATGACCAACTCCTAAATGGCTTTCTGTATCTACCCTGGAATTTAGAGGGCCAGGGAAAAAAAAGCCATTTGGCTAGCCTCATCTGACCTCTCTTTTTTTATTCTTTCCTACTCAACAGAGGGTTAGAAAGGTTAATTGGGTTAAGAGGCTCATGATTCTGCCTGTCTCTCAGCAGGATAATTCCCTGGAAACAGAACAGAAACCTCAAGCTTTAAACTGGCCTAGATCCAATCTTGGGCTGTGAAGAAAAGCGATCCAGGGGGAAAAAAAATCTCCCAATATATCCTGATGGGAAAACAGGTTGGGTAGAAGCTCAAATTCCCTCTGCCTTGCTCCATCCTGTTTTACGTGGCTTAGACCAGGCATGTCCAACCTTGGCAATTAGACTTGGACTTCAACTCCCAGAGTTCCCCAACCTCCACAGGTCTTAAAGTTGCACATCCCTGGCTTAGAGTGTAACTTATGCAAGTTCCTGGTGTACACATATACACAAGCATGCAGATACAACATGAAGGGAGAACAGAAACATAGATAACCATAGAGGCACAAATATGTACTCGAATAATTTGATTAAACCCTAGATAAACTTCGATATACATGAATGCAACATAGGCATCATTTACCTATTAACATTGTAAACCACCCAGAATTAATATTGTTAGCCTCCCCAAGGTGAGATGGGCAGCAAACAAATTTAATAAATAAATAAATGAAATATTTCTTTACATAAAAGAAACTACAGAGCCCTCCTACAGCCATTTTGCTAAAGGAGTTGGAAGGAGTTCTAGAAGCTCTATTCCATATCTTTGCACATCCTTGTGATTCAACAATAGGTAGATGCATGGAGGAAACTTTGGATTGCAAATTAATAACAATATACTATACTTGATCTGCGTACAAACAATCTCAATTTGCTAGAACTCCAAGAGAGATTTTTTGGGGAAAAAAAAAAGTATTTGCTTGAAAACTGGAAGAGTTATTCTTTTTCAAATGAGTTCTTTCCTGTCCATGAAATTAAAGCATAAAGAATTAGTTTTGAAAAGAAATGATCTTTAAGAGATAAATCAATTAAGGCATCTTAGCAATAGCATGTAAATCAGGGGTGTCCAACCTTGGCAAATTTAAGATTTGTGGACTTCAACTCCCAGAATTCTCCAGGCAGCATGTTCCTTCATCTAAATGTAATAATCATTGGAAATATATCTCCAACTTTCAGTTTTTTAAAATGGTTTTGTTTTTATCAAATCAAATGCAATTCTGTGACAATTAAATGGATACATCCATGTTGTTTTCATAATTTGATTTCAAGAGGGGAACATTAATTACTTTCAGAATACATGCTGATCTACAGGTATGACCTACCCTGTGTTTCAGGACTATCACCATGCCTCCAGAGTAGGCCACGTAAGTTCTCTGCCTCATCCAAGATCTTACCATGGACGCTATGTGGATGAAAACCCAGTAGTCCACTTCTTCAGGAACATTGTAAGTTTTACTTTCTTCTAAGTCATTTCTACTTTTATGTCCTGAGGAAACATGAACTGCCAGGCTCTAAGTAGTTTTGGTAGAGAGGAGTTGCAAAGGGATTGTTCTAATCCACAGCTCTCAGTGGGTATGGAAATCTTTTATTTCCAAGAGATGTGGTGGCGCAGTGGTTAGAATGCCATATTGCAGGCTAACTCTGCATTCCCACTGCCAGGAGTTTGATCTTGACTAACTCAAGGTTGACTCAACCTTCCAGCCTTCTAAGGTCAGTAAAATGTGGACCCAGATTGTTGAGGGCAATATGCTGACTCTGTAAACACTTAGAGAGTACTGTGAAGCATGATGAAGCAGTATAGGTCTAAGTGCTATTGCTATTTATCCATAAACCCAGCTCTGTTCTATTCAATAGGAGGATCAGTCCTACAAATTCAAAAGAATATAAGAAACCATCTACTACAGTGAAATAAATAACCACTTTGGGTAGGGATGTGTAAACACACATGTGTGTGCACTCATGTGCCTGTCTATGGATTTAACCTATATATACACGTGGGAGTTCTTTCAGATAATCAATATATTTGAGCCAATAACCTTTTGCAAACTTTTTTTGTACTTAATCATCATTTATAGGATTAGATTATGAACTGCCCCAGGGTTAATCGTAAGATTTCAATTATTTATTCACTTTGTAGTTTATTTTCCCTCTATATCAGATTGATTTGAAAATAATACCTAGGCTACCTCTGCGGTTATGGAATCATATACATATATGTGTGTGTCTAATAGACTATTTGTTTTTTTTAATTGTATAGAGATTTGTAAATCTCTAGTATTCATCTGTATAAACCCAGCCCTGCAGGCATATAGACAGAAGTGTGCCTGAACAGCTGCTGCTGTTACTCGAAATAAATTTCCAACCTGAACTTCTGAAAAAATAAAGACAGACATTCAAACTCCTGAAGATGAACTAATCTGAGATTGTGTAATCATCTCTGATATTTTAGAGGTGAAGTAAATTTACAATGAATACAGGATGAGTGGTGAAAGCAATATGTGTCTTCAGCTCTTTTCTCTCCAGTAACATGCTTCAAAGCAAAGTATGTAATATCATGATTCAAAAGCCCAGGTTTATTGGCTGCTTCTGAGATGAAGAACATGAAGAAAATAATTGAACGTGAATTACTACTTGGTAGCTAAGCCTTACATCCAATTTCTCACTTGGAGTTATAAAACTGATTTTAATGACAGGGTCTGTCTGAGAAGAATCACCTACTTAACAGAATTGGTTGTAAGAGCCGTGGCTTTGGGACTTCAAAAGTGTTCTGAAGAGAACAGCACTGTGCCACAGAGAACCCTTCGAATGTTTGATGTTCCTGTAATGAATTTGAGCAGATTTTAGTGGTTTCCTAGAAAAATGCAAGGGCCATGAGATCCCATTCAAACAGCTTTGATTGAAAGTTTAAAAGCAAGGAACTACTAATTATGTATCAGTTAAAACACATCTAATAGTGATATTGATCACCAATATTTATCAATCCTGAAGTTTTAGTCTGCATTATAACTAGCCAATAGCACATACTGGTAGATATATTTGTATGCATGTCTCTCCCTATGCCCAACAGGCACACACATATATTTCCACCGAACAGACAATGACATAACAACAAGCTTAAGAAATGTTTGTAGAGAGACCTCCAAATTTTTAAAGATGAGGACCCAGATTGTTGGGAGCAATAGGCTAACTCTGTAAACTGCTTGGAGAGGGCTGTAAAGCACTGTGAAGCAATAGCTATTGCTATTATTCCCTGCAGCTGTTTGTGGTGGGATTATTTATGGATAAAGAGCAAGCCACAATGATACGCTTAGCTGAACTGAGTGATGTCTTATCAACGTGGCCTGCCAATGAATCCCTGCTATCTAGGAAGGCTTCTTAATTTGTAATGATAAATCCCTTCCTGGATGCTGATACTATTTGCATATAACAGTGTTTCGCAATCTTAGCCACTTGAAGATACATGGACTTCAACTCCCAGAATTCCCCAGCCAGTATGGCTGATTGGGGAATTCTGGGAGTTGAAGTCCAATATCTTCAACCGGCTAAAGTTGAGAAAGGGACATATAGTAATAGCCATTCAGATTTCAAGAACCTGTCCTATGAAGAAAAGAATTTAATTTAATTTAAAAGTTAAAACAAGCCCCAATACTTGCAGAAATCTGAAAACTTTAGATGGAAAAAGTCAGTGCAACATTCTGTCACCAGTTTCACTCAGATCTAAATATCTCAATGTATTAATTAGCTGATTATGTTGGGAAGAAAATGGAAAAGCAGGTGGGTACCAGGTATGGGTGCAGGAAATTAGATACCCACTAGATAGCAGCAATGAGAAGAAAAACTTTGCCTTTGCTGCCATCTATTGGTCATTTGTAACTTTCAAGAAAGAGCAAGGGGATGCCCAAGAAAATGCTTAAACCAACCATGGAATTCCACACACAGACCTACACACACACACACACACACAGCGATTCTAAACATATAGTATATATTTGCACATTCTTATTTTTTAAAATTGATTTTCAGGTGTCACCCAGGACAACTCCTCCTCTTCAGGCAAAAGTAAGTGTTTGCTGTGAATATTTTATATTAACCTAAAAAACCTGTGGTAAAGAAAAGAAAGAAAAGGTTTCCTTATTTAAAAAATATTTCAATAACCTTCCTAGCCCAATGTAGTCTAAATGATGCATTTATAGCAGGTTTTTGGTTGCTTAAAAAAAACCATTGCTTACACCTGATCATAGTCTGTGTTGCTGTAGAATCCTATCTAATCCTTCATGCCCAACCTCACAAATGAGGCAAAGCCACTGAAAACCACAAGACTCACATGAGTTATAAAATGTCCTGGGGTCGTGGTTGATGCCACACCCAAACTTTGGATGGCCACATTTTGGAGTGGGCTTCCCCTTCTTCCTTGATACCAGCTAGATCTCATTGATAGATGCCAGGCTGCCCCTTCCACCAATTATTAAATTATAAATAAGAGAGGTCTTAGTACAGGCTGATTTGCACTAAGAAACAGCAGCCAGGGCCACCAAGGACTGGTGACCAAGCAAAGGAGTCCAGATAAATGGAAATTAGAAACCGTCTTAAGCACTCAGGCTGTGCTGGCTCCCTCCAGAGGACGGAATGAAATGATTCTTTTCATTCTGTGACTTGTTACAAGTAGTCCTCGATTTATAACCATTTGTTTCGTGACCATTCCAAGTTACAACAGCACGGAAAAAGTGACGTACAACTGTTTTTCACACTTACGACCATTGCAGCATAGCCATGGTCACGTGATTAAAATTCAGCCGCTTGACAACTGGCATGTATTTATGACGGTTGCAGTGTCCCGGGGTCATGTGATCCCTTTTCGTGACTTTCTGACAACCAAAGTCAATGGGGAAGCTAGATTCATTTAACAACCATGTTGCTAAGTTAAAAACTGCAGTGATTCGCTTAACAAGCGTGGCAAGAAAGATCGTAAATGGTGGCAAAATTCACTTAACAACTGTCTTGATTAACAATGGAAATGTTGAGGCTCAATAGTGATCGTAAGTCGAGGACTGCCTGTGTTTCAATATCTCATTTAATCTTTACAAGCACAGGGTCTTTTTAGATTTTTAGCCTGCCCTTTTTTCATATACAACCCAAGGTGACAAACATACCAATTATTTCTTCCTTCTCCTATTTTCCCTAAAACAACCCCCCACCCCCCAGTTTACTTGCTCCATTTTCCTCCTCACATTTCTCTACATCTTTAACTTCTGAATACAGAAAGCCAAACTACCTTGTTTCAAATTCTGACCTAATAAAACATCAGAGACTGAGACTGTGGGCGGATGAAAAGTATTCATTATACAGAACATTGGACCATAGTTCATTGTCCTCAAAAAACCCCTTGAAATGCATTATCGTGAACTATACTGCAATAGACAAGACAACCAGGAAAGGCCCATGTTCTCTCTTTGGTAAAATCTGTGTGCACATCAGACAATGGATTTTATTATGCACATCTGAAATGTGGTAAACTCCTCTAAAGTCCTACATCATGACTGCAATGCAAACATCTTGGATTTTAGATATTTTAATCCACACGACCGACCATGATAATCCTTTTCTAACAGTTGTTGGCATCCTCAGTGTCTTTTATAGTCCATGGTGTTTATCATGTCACTTTGTTTGTTTCTTACATGTGCAGGGGAGAGGATTATCCTTCAGCAGATTTAGCTGGGTAGGTGATAAACATGCTTCCCTTTGCAATTATTTTGTTTTCCCCAGGCCCAAGAGTTATCTTGCTTTTCTGTAGCTAATGCAGAATTCCAGTACATATTTGTTTATTCTTTTATTTCACTTTGGCTTGTTTGCTTTACTCTTACTGATGCATTCCTGGTTCCAAAGTAGTTTCTTTATATCCATGGTTTTATTGCTTGCTTTTATCCTGAAATGAGTCAAACTTAAATTAAGATTCCTTTTGCCTGAGCAGAGAGCATCTTCACTGCATGGCAAATTGCATTCCTTTAAGATTCCCTAAATGTTCTGTGAGTCCATGGGATGGAGGAGGGGGGGGAAATGAAAGTGTGGGTTGCTACCAGCGGTGAAATCCGGCTGGATCTATCCGGCTGCGCGAACCAGTAGTGGCTGGGAGGCTTCACCCATCCACCAGGATATCATTACATCCCAGTTTTGACCCTCTGCACATGCATAGGGTCTGCGCATGCGTAGAAGAGGTGTGCGTAAGCTCACACTACTGAACTGGTAGCAAAGGTAAGTGCATTTCACTGCTGGTTGCTACTATGAACTGTACAAAGCTCCAGTTCTGGATGGATTCGAGAACATGGTACATTATTGGATTTGCCCTATATTTACAACATTGTCATATACTGAGAATTTATGCATTCTTCAACCATTTCTTGAAACTAAAAAAAAAAAAAATGAAGACGTAAAATATATAACAGTATTCTTTCTGTATGAAATGCTGAATTGTTTATGACAATGATGTAGAGCAGTGATCCCCAACCTTTCTGGTTTCACAGATCGGCAGCAGCAGCAGCGGAGGGAGGGGCTGGTTTCACGCACACAACCCAATTCCACACATGCACAAAAGAAATTTCATGTGCTTGCCCGTCAGTTGTGCAGCCCAGTTCCCAATGGGCCATGGACCAGTAGCAGTCTGCAGACCAGGGATTGGGGACCACTGTTGTAGAGAACAAATGATACAGTTTAGTCTTTTTCCTTCCTTGGGCAAATCTTTTAATCTACTTGGCCCCATGTCTTTACCCTGGAGCTAGAGAGGACTGGAATGCTAGCCAGACTTCAAAGGAGTTTAGAGCTATCAGTTCGGACCCTTTTGTTGGATTGGGATATCTATGGAAATTAAAAAGGTCACTTAAAGCGGTCAGCCTGTTCATCACATGTCTGTGAAAATAATTAATTTCTTGCTGAGAAAGAGTAGCAAGCTTATAAAAAATGTACTGTTAGTGACAAGGTTATTTCTCCCTCTTGCTCATAATCCATAATTTTTTAACCTTTATCTTAAAGTGGCTTTTCTTAAGAGTGTTCACATTAAGGTAATGTGACAAAGAATTTATTTAAATCTATATCTTCAGTATAGGGGTGAAATTCAGCAGGTTCTGACAGGTTCTGGAGAACCAGTAGCGGAAATTTTGAGTAGTTCGGAGAACTGGCAAATATCACCTCTGGCTGACCCCAGAGTGGGGTGGGAATGGAGATTTTGCAGTATCCTTCCCCTGCCACATCCACCAAGCCATGCCCACCAAGCCACACCCACCAAGTCACACCACGCCCACCAAGCCACGCCCACAGAACCATTAGTAAAAAAATTGAATTCCACCACTGCTTCAGTATATCTATATCTATATCTACAATCATCTATCATCCATCATCTATCTATTCATATATCTAACTGACAACTCACAGATAGCGACTTTAGATAGCTGACATAAGTTTAAACAAATTATAAATAGAACAATTAATAACAGAAAGCCACAACAACACAACACTACGCCATAATTGAACCCAACATTATGGGTTAATGCTCGGGGGGGGGACCAGGTCTTTAAGACTTTATGAAAGGTTATCAGGGTTGGAGATATTTGGATGTGTGGGGGGGGGGATATATTGTTCCAAAGGTTAGGCACTGTGACAGAAGAGATATGTTTCTTGGGTCCCATTATTTTATAAAAGGACCTCAAAGCATGCCCATTCTGCTGAACCTTGCAGGATGGTCAGAACTGATCATAAATGGGCAATCCTATTGTACTGAGCCCTGTACAATGAAGAGCCCTATAGCTAGAAAGGGCACTTGGAAACTTATAGCCAGTGCGGCACTGTGAGTCCAAACAGACATTCAAATTGTGCAGCATATCTATCTGGAAGATTGTATCCCAAGTAAAAGTTGAAAGAACTCCAGACCTGGTGGATCCCAAAACACTCAGCCACTCAAGTTTGCTTGGGTTAAGCCAAGCTGTTCTTCCCCATTTAGATCCCTCACAGCTTTTCTCCAGGAAGTCATAGTTAACTGGGCCTCAGACAAATCCAAAGGATTTGCATAGCCAGAGTCCAGCTGAGAGCAGATCCAAGCTACTTCATCCAACAGATGCCTACAACAGTGTCAATAAAATGAGGATCCAGATTGTTGGGAGCAAACTGCTCAGAAAGTGCTGTAAAGCAGTATGGAGTGGTATATGTCTATATACCACTCCATATAATTATTATTGCCATCAGAAAGCTCAGTTATAAAATATTAGTTTTATATGATATTAAAATGATAACTATATTGTTCCAATAATTTACACCCAAGTACGATAGAATATTCTGTATTCTGCCTTTGGTAAAAATGGCCACAAGGTACTCATGAAAATTATTGCAAATTTACAAGACTGTAGCTGAAACACCTTGGATTTTGTAGAAGTGCAAGAAAGATATAAACAGAAGGGATTCTCATAGACCAGAAATTTACAATAAGATTGCATTTGGACATGATCATGGAGTGTTGGCAATGCCCATTATGAACTGACTCTTAGAAGTGAATACCAACTGCTTTTTACATCCCCAGTGAAATGCCTTAATTATCTACACAGTAATCCTACTGATTTTTTTCATAATAATTGGAAACCATAGAAAACTTGCCAGATGTGGTTGCTGCTTGGAAGGTTGAGCCAGATCATTACTTTGATAGGAAACACTTAAAAATAAAGACATAATTGTAATGGGTTGGCTGAGGCAATTTTCATAAGTTTGTCATTAAGACTGCATATTACCAATGCTGGAAATGAGGTTTTCGTTTGAAGAACTAGTTACAAAGCAGATTACTATTTGAAAAATTCTTTGAATTACTTGTTCTCTTCATACAGTTACACAATTATGTTGAACAATTCTTTCTTCATTTTTAATAATGCTTTTCAAAAGCGGATAACAATGATCTGTAAGTACTTGTTCCAAATGTCCCATTTTTCTGTTTTTCTGGATAATAGTCAATATAATATTTTCTAGGGATTTCAATCTTTAAAGATGGATGCATTTATTCTACCAGCATCTCCTTCTGATAGTGTGCCGTTAACTGCTCTCATCTGTTACTGTTTGGCAGAATGAATACAAATATGAGTAATTGTAATATAAGTAACTATGGATCATTATCACCTCAGGCAATTTCCAAACAATGGGAATATAGGCTAAGATAAGTTTTATATATAGAATGTCAATTTTAATGGAATTGAATTCCCCTTCCACTATCTCTGCTAGAAATGTTCCCTGGGTATCTCTTTTCTCAATAATTGTTCAAATATTTTCTTTCATCAGTAGCTATTTGCAGAAAACTCCCATTCTGCATGCTATCTATGACACAGAGCTATAAACATCCACACAGAAGTCAGTGGCTTCCATAGGATAACTGACATTAGGCCTGAGGCCATATTCTTTGCTACAATTCAGTCTTTGATCATTTAGTACTCGTTTTCTTGAAGGATGGTTCTATATTTTAATGGCAATCTATGGATATTTGTAATTTTGCTTTTCTCTTTCGCAGGGTGGCGAAACTCACAGGCCTGGATATGGAAGTGGCAAATTCTATGACCACAAATATGCTCACAAGGGGCACAAAGGATACCGCTATGATGGCCAGGGCACACTGTCTAGATTGTTTAATCTGGTAAAGATAATAATTCTAAGAACAGCAAAAGTAACCAACATTGTGCAGGCATAAGAAACTGTTCTTTATCTATTGCTAATATATATTGCATTCATTTAAGCAGTCCAGGAAATAGTCTTAGTGATTGTCTGAAAGATTGGAACGAGGAAAACGGTTTAGATGTCTGATTACAGCATTTAAAAAATCTAAACTAAGGCAAATATCTCTATTAGTATCAGTCTAAATGTAAAAAATCACCCAAGCAGAGAGCAATATAAATAGTATATGTAACAAAATCCAATGGAATCCCATCACATAGAGAAAAATCATGTCAAGTCCATGAATTACTACTGAGGTTTGCACACAGCTCAAGATTAATATGCATTGAGTGAAATAAAGAGGTTTAAAAATTTATAGTTTAATAATTTTGTTTCAGATGCAGAAAAAAATGAGAGTAGTCTCAAACTTGGATCCTCTTCATATCAGTACAATACCTGAATCATAACTCTATACACCAGCTTAGGCATGAAAACTGGATGGGTGACTTTGGGCCTATCACTCTCTCAGCCAAATCTACCTCAAAAAAATGAGAAATAATGATTTGCTGTACTATACAAAATTGAATGTTCATAACAACCATTTTCTAACAACTTTAACATCTTTTTTAAATCAACAATGCTTTTGGTGGTGTTATGCATTTGTACTTATACAAATCGGATATTTTGGAAATATCTGTCCAAATTGCAAATTATGGGGTTTTTTGAGATTTTTCTGAGAGAAAAAAGGAACACCTGCTTCATATTGCCAGAAATTAGATCTTCAAAATGACGGTGTTGGGGAATGAAGTGCCACTAAAATAAATACTGTTCACTTTGAACTATATGTGGAAAAATATTCCATTCTCTTTTTAAAAGATTTTATTATTATTTTCTTATTTTCTTTAGTTTTAAATATTTCCTTTTTCCCCCCGTTTCATGGCAGCTGCACACACCTCCATACAAATATACAAATGTTACTAATTTTGTAAGCCAAGTTTTCCTCCCAACGTTTTCCTTGAGAATCTCACAACCATTGTTGACTATTCTCCTTAGAGTTAGTAAAAGTTAGCCCAGAATAGCCTGGGCTATTAGCCTAGACAGTCAGTTTCATTTATGTTTGAATGAGACAAGTATTTTCTCCTAATAATTTTTATTTATCTATAGACAATTTTATTATTTTCTTTTATCAAAAAAAAGTTCCCTCCCACTTCTTCCTAAACTCCGGCAAAAATGCAGATTTATTTTTGACAGTAACTTAGCATGAAATTATCCCCGTTATTATATTCCACGAGATATATTTTTTAAAACCCTGGTTCCTAAAACCAGAACAAATTTAAGGAGAGCTTCCATGACAAGTTATGGATTTAATAGGACTACAATAACATAGAAATCAGTGATTCATGGAACATAATTAATAAGCCATTAGGTATAATTATAGTGCTCTGTCATTTATGAAACTAAGCAATAATATTATGGCTGAGTAGTTTCAGATTAAAAATGAACAGTGAATTATTGAAATAAGGTAGTACGGTGCCTTCTGAATCAACAAGTAATTATGGAAGCATAAATTTTAGAAATCTAAGGAATGCACCCGGCAACAGGAGATAGGCAGAAGCATGTATTTAAAAATTGAAAAAAACAAGGTTCCTTAATACCCAATCCTTTAAATCAATCTGATAGCTGTTGAGCTAAATCTTCTCTGTTTTTCTGGTCCCTGCCTTCCTTTTGCAGCTCTGCTAGGAAGGCTGCAAATAGAATAAGGGACAGGTGGCAGCATTAATCCTGAAAGGGTTCTTCTGCAAGAAACTGAACTACAGGTAGTCCTCAACCTTACGACCACAATTGAGCCCAATATTTATCTTGAGACATTTGTTGAGTTTTGCCCATTTTACAACCTTTCATGCCCCATTTGTTAAGTGAGTCACTGCAGTTGTTAAGTTAGTAGCACCGTGGCTAAGTGAATCTGGCTTCCCCATTGACTTCGTTTGTCAGAAAGTCGCAAAAGATGATCACAGGATCACAGCACATTGCAACCGTCATAAATATGAGTCAGTTGCCAAGCATCTGAATTTTGATCATGTGACCACGGGGATGCTGCAACGGTCCTAAGTGTGAAAAATGGTCATAAGTCACTTTTTTCAATGCTGTTGTAACTTTGAACAGTCGCTAAATGATCTGTTGTGAGTTGAGGACTGTAGTAGACAGGGTGAAAGTACTCAAAACATGAACTATGAACTGATTTCACGGAATATTCTGGGTTTATGAGAATCACCTTGATTTTCCTATATTTTGAGGAAGTGAGGAAGTATGAAGTTTTGTTTCTGCAATATCTAACTAGGGTAGGAAACTAAATCACAAAATTATTTGGAACTGGAAATATGTCAAAATATGAGATTTGCAGATTTATTCCTCTTTCCCAAGTTTGTGAACATAGGCAAAACGTACAACAGGATTACAAATACAGAGAATATGAACTATTATTGCAAGTACATTACTAATGATTCACTGTTGTGAACGTTTATTGAAAACTTGGAATTCTAGGCAAACATTAGAGTTAACACTATTTCTCCTTTTTCAAAAGAAAATAGTCTGTTTTTCTAGGTATGACAGAGAGTATCCATATGAACTAAATTGAAGATGCTACAAAATGCTTTGTTTACCCTACTACCTTATTTCAATAATCTCAGAAGAATTGCCAAACTGTGAATCAAAATTTATTTGCTATTCTCCATCCATTCTTTATCCAATACATCATCCCTATTGTTCTATTAGTGGCAGCCAATACTAAGAACCGGAATGCAAAGAATTGCAAACATACAATGGCCGCTACCAAGTGAGCCTGGAAAATAGAAGGCTAAGAGCTCCATTACATGGAAGGAAAATAGAGAAAGCGTGTGTTGAATTTGAAATTGAAGCAATATAAACTCCGCTTCATCCTCGGTCTTCTCAGTGGCTGTCCGCGGTTTGTAACAGCTGCCATTTCTGAATTACAATAAAGATGCTACCTCATTGAATTGAATCCTAATTCTACCGTGCCAGTCTTGAGGGAGGTTCAACCAGTTTTGGAGAGCTATTTTGAATCACAGGCTGAATGGAATTGGATATACAAAATATGTACCGGTATATTGTAGTGTATTTCAGTTGCATATGTTAATTTTAATCCTGTTTTTTTTCTTTCTTCTTTCCAAAGGGAAGCTCCGGTTCCCGGCCTGGTTCCAGGTCTGGCTCCCCTGTTGCTAGGCGCTGAAACACTTAAGATGTCACTAAAAGGCTACATTCTCTGCTTCATAACATAGCTACCCCAAGGATTAATAACAAATTGCCGAATTCCTTAGATAAAAAAAAAAAAAACACAATCTCTTTGTTAATGTCAGTTGAGTTATGCATGCAGTAGGAATATGCAAAACTATATTGGCAAATGCTGACCAAGAGTTGAAAAATCAACAACAAAAGCCTCCCAAATTTGCAAGGTAGCTTTCGGTCAGCATTATTTAGGAAAAATAACAAAATCCCCCATCTTATTCCTTCTTCTTCAAGGTGCTCCCCAAGAAATATAAAGCGTTAATTTTTCAGGAACACGCAACATTAATTCCTTTTCAGATTTCTTTTTCACTAACCTTTAATCACATAAAATATAACACCGTCTAAATTAATGCGGTCATTAACGAACCTTTTGAGATCTTTGCTGTAAACAAACAATAATAAAAAAAACACGTGCAGAATGTTGTAAGGGCTGTTTATCCAATATTTTGATTTGGCTTTGATTTATTATTTTTATTTGCTCTTATTTTGTATCCCTTTTCTCTCACACCTTTTGTTTTTCTTTTCCTAACTGGATTAGGCAGTCATGGAAAGGTATATTACATTGGGAGTACAAGGTATGTTGTGATGTGGGAGAAGGCAGCTGTGAATGTTTCAATGGGTCCAAGCAATGGTTATGGAGAAGGATTATACAACTTCTTAGCAACTTTTTGTGCATAACCAATTGCTTGTCACTGCCAACATATTGGGAAATAAGAGTGGTTGGGAGAGAGGCATGAAGATATCAAACTTGAATTAGAGTAGTATAACAATGATAGCAATAAGGAATAATCCCAAAGAACAAAAAAACCAACACCACCTAGACTTAGTTATGTGAAGAGTGGGCTCGCTGCAAAGTAAACATTTTTGCAGTGAATTGTTCTTTTAAAAAAGTCTAATGTTTTTAATACCAGAGAGCCCTTTGGTGATGAAGTTCCAGATTGTAACTGCACACATAGTTAGTAGTTGTAGTTGTCTTGTTACTGCAGCAGAGTTAAACAAGCAGTGAACCAAAATAAGATAGACTGTGTCACTGCAGGTAATGGAAATTAGCACTAACAACTAGAGGTAAAAATATTAACAGATCATATATGAAGATATACGCATGTGGGAATGGGTTTGCCCCTCTACATGAAGAAAAATGCTCTTCTGAATTGCACTATTTTAAAATATATAAAACCTGTTTTGTTGCTTGCGGCCTTCTTTTACTCTTGCAACGTTTTGTTTGAGCTTATATGTTGTAGAATACATTTAGGCCCAAGCCGGCATCTACCTTAAGCTATGCTAAAAAAAAAAAACAACCCATAATATTAGAACTTCTTGACATTTAATGCCACATGGCATGCAGAGCTACTGTGGCTGATAGTTCTCCTTAATCTACCATAGGTTTTAAGTAACAGTCTTAATATGCAGCAATGAAAGATGAGAGAGTAGAAAAATACAGAAGCTAAACAAAACCAAATACCAAACCAATAAACAAACATGAGCATGCACCTACACACAAATACATACATTCCTCTATTACATCTTCTTTCAAAATGTTACTGGCTATGTGTATTTTTCTATGTGTAGCCTTGTCCCGTTGTGTATCCACAACGTAATAGTGAGTTTCATTTAAATGTATTGTTTTAAAGTGTACGAGTACAACTCCTGGAAAAAAAAAATAAAATACTCAACTTTTAATGATATTTGGAGGAATTTTTTAAAGGTATTTCATGCACACTTACAAAGCAGCTAACTGAAGTATATCAAGTTCACAACTAAGTTTGAATGCAAATTATATCCCTTCTAAAATAGTGGTGTATTAAGGAACAGGGGCAAGTTTAAACAGTTTTCTTCTCAACTGTCTTTGTCAGAGATGATGCTTCATTTCGTTGAACGTATAAAGGAGACACATTTTACATTGTACAGATAGTCCTTGACTTACAACCACAACTGTGCCCAAAATTTGTTGTGAAACAGAACAGGTATTAAGTGAGTTTTGCCCCAAAATTTGTTGTGAAACAGAACAGGTATTAAGTGAGTTTTGCCCCATTTTATGACTTTTCTTGGCGGAGTTATTCAGTGAATCACTGCAGTGGTTGAGTCAATAATGCAGTTGTTAAGTGAATCTGGCTTCCCCATTGACAACATCAGAAAGTCACAAAAGAAGATCACATAATCCCCGTCACTGCAACCATCATAGATATGAGTCAGTTGTCAAACATCTGAATTTTGATCATGTGGCCGTGGGGATGCTGCAACAGTTAGAAGTGTGAAAAACCAACATAAGTTATTTTTTTCAGTACATTGTAACTTTTTACGGTCACTAAACAAATGGTTGAAAGTCAAGGACTACCTATATTCAGAACTGGTGCTAAATATGAGAGTTTGGGAACCTAACACTTTCTCTGATCTTCTTGGGAATGGTCGGGCTACATTGAAGATTTGCAGACATTTCTTGCATCTGAAACACCTTGAACTGAATCTTAAGCTCATCGCTTATCACTGATTTTTTCCCCCCAAAATGTGCACCTTGCAACTAAGTGCCCTTTGGAGAAACAATTAATTTATTCTTTTTTAAAAAGAATGTTGATGGATCAAACAAAAATGCTCGTTACAGAACTGCTATAACAAAAAAACTTGTCAATGTTTATCTTCCCACTGTTAATTTCAAGAAATGACACACAGTTTCTAAGTCCTAAGTATTCTTTCAGTGCTTAATGAAAGATTATTCTTAAACAATACACAAGGATGTAATACTTCAGATGGCAATTCTCACATAATTGATTGTTGTTGTTGTTGTTGTTTTAAAAATTTCCCGCTCCAGAAATTAAATGCAATAAGGACAAATTGTACTTTTTTACTATGGGACATATTTTTAGGAAGAAATAAAAGACTATCTATTATTCCACCCAAGCACATCCTTAATATACTACCTAAAACAGTTACATTTGCAATACAATGGATCCTGTTTAGGGAGCAATTACTTTGAATCCACACAGACCAACTCGGATGAGTACATTATATGGTGGCAACAGCAACTTCATTTGAATATCATCGCTCTTAGATCATAAACTCTTAAACAGGCAAGAGTTACCATAGTGAATTATTCAATGGATAAATTCAATAACATGTCTTCTATACTATGCAAATAATTCCACAGTATTGCTACGAGCGAGAAAACACTGAAACAAAAACTGTACTTTTGAAGTAGATGCATTATTCATCTTTGCTTCCACTTTTTAGCTCTCTCCCAGTGGGTCCCTGTTTTTGTACATGAAATGTTTTGTTTTCTGCAACCCATTAATTTTTCCACATTGCTAGGGTGGTATGTTTTCTTCATATGAATTTTAACAAAACCATGCATTAGTCTAGGGACTGGTCCAGCATGCAACATTAATTTGTGTGGCGTAGGAGGTTAATGCCTCCTACTAAGGCAGCATTTAACATCCAGCTGCCTGCAATTACTGCGAGTTCAATTCTCACCAGGCTCAAGGTCGACTCAGCCTTCCATCCTTTCTAAGGTGGGTAAAATGAGGACCTGGTTTGTGGGGGCAATAAGCTGACTTTGTATAAAATATACAAAAGTATGAAGGCTATTGCTTAACGCATTGTAAGCCGCCCTGAGTCTCCAGAGAAGGGCGGCATATAAAAATAAAATAAAATAAAATAAATTAAAAGGCATTCAAATATGGAACCATGATGGGCTTTCATAGTCAGAAATGTAAGATCCAAGTCTTCCTTCTCTTTGCAGAAGAAATATAAAATGATGTCTAAAATTTGTGAGCAAATATATTGAGCAAGCAAATCAGAATATATTCCCAATTAGCTAGTGTTTAGGGACATAAGAGATCAGCCAACCAGCCAATATACCACAAGGATGACATGGAATAACCTTCTAGACAGAAAAATAACCATCTAAACTTAAGCAAATGTTGCTAAAAGATGATGAAAGTAGATTGGTTGGATTCAAAGAACAGTGAATTGAGTTCCGCCCAAACAGTGAAGCATCCTTGCCTCTATTCCACAACCCATTGTTTGTGGACCCAGAAAAAAAAAAAACACTTTATTGTCTAAAGGAAGAATGCATGGAATTAATCTTAAGCGTGGGCAGACTGCAGCAATCAAGTGCCACTCTTTACACAAATGAAAGCTCTTTGGGATTCTTGACAATTCTTGCTTTATGCTCCAAATCTGGTGTGATCTCTCATCTTTGAGCACAGGATTATAACTTTAAAAGCCTGAAAAGCCATTAGGTGATCCATTGTATTTCTGACCTGGGATGCTTGAAGCACAGAGAAAATGTGGTTTGCATAGAACAGGGTGAAAGAAGCGTTTCAGAGACAGAACATTAGAAAGAAAAACCTACTTGCCTTTCAGGGCTGTTGAAATGAAAATGCAAAACAAAACAAGGAACCTGCATGATACAATCAAAATTGCTTTTATCCATAGCAACCTGCATCTTCAGATGCAATTTAAACAGAGGAGGTACCTCTAGAAATTGCAAGCATATATAACATGATGTCTTAAGATAAAACTGTAAGATAGGATTCCTTTCCCTTGTATTAAAATTAGCAATATTTGAAAAGCAAATTTGATAATACCAAGTTTCAAGTGTGTTTCAAATTTCTGAGAGCTAAGGAAGTAGCTCTATAATTGATCATTCTATAATTAAAGCTCAAAAACTCTGCTCAACATTAAATCAAAAACATTTGTCCGGTAAGTATGACTTCAACATACACATTCTTTCGAACCAGAGGTATAATGCGGAACTGTCTAATGAATGATAGTGGTATAGCGATTTTCAAAAACAGGGGGAAAAAATTCCCATATTCTGTTGTCCTAAATGTTAACTTCCAAGGTTTGTTTGTTGTTGTTTTTTTAGCAATTTAAACTATTGGAAAAATGAAAAAAAATGCAAGATCCTGCAGCTTAATACTGTGGGAAAATGTCAGTTATTTTCCTCAATAATTCTCAAAACATTTAGACAGAAAAAGTTACATTGAATGACAATGAGCTCAGTCTACTTAACTTGCCAAGAAATCTGCATAGAACATAATGGAGGAGAGCAATTATTTTACATTCAAATAATATCTTATGCAACAAAGCCTCTGGCTGATTAGACGTATTTAGTTTTTGTAGAATACTATCAAATTTCCCCTGAGACTTGTGTTTCCTAGTTCATCTTAAATCATTCCCTGAGGCAAGTAATATTTTCCTTTCTTTTTCCTAAAACATAAATTAACTGCAAATTAATCAGGCTAACAAAAGAATATGAAAAGTTAGACTAGCATGGGGATAATATATATGTAATCAAATCACAGATCAATATCTGTATGCAAGTTTAGAAATGCTTCCCTCATTGACCTAAACTAGTGGGATAAAGGGAAAATGAGCATTTTTTTCAACTACCTGAAAGAGTTTCTGAGAGAAGCTCACATTTACATTATCTAAATCTAATATTTATTTAATGAGTTATTGATCGTGTTTGAGAGAAAATATAATCTAGCATTACACTAGACCCTCTCTCAAACTGTAAAATATTCTCCTGTGAAATTCATATAATTGAGGTAGATACATTTAAAATTAGATTCAAAAATACCGGAGCTCTATGCAGTAGCTTCTTTTACAACTTTCTATCACTTTCCAGAGATCCAGTATCTAACCGCCACATGAATAGTTAAATTCATGTGGTGGTTAAATATATGGCTGTCCAAACTGAACAGCACAACTCTAGGTGGCTTATAAGAAAAAACATATACTATATGATTTATAGCAGGGGTGGGTTTCACTTACCTTTGCTACCAGTTCGCTCGTGTGTGAGCTTCACTCACATGTGCAACACTTCTGAGCCTGCACGGATCGTATTTGATGACGTCCAGGCGGGTGCCTCCCGCTGCAGCTGCTACTGGTTCGCCATAGCAACCCACCACTGATTTATAGGGCAATACTTTAAAAAGACATGTACTCACATGAAGGTTTGAAAGAATGACATATAGACACCACCTCCCTTTGAAACAGCTTTATAGAGCAGGGGTCTCCAAACTTAAAGTCTGGGAGTTGAAGTCCACAAGTCTTGAAGTTACCAAGTTTGGAGACCCCTGTCCAGTGGTGGGCTGCTGCCGGTTCGGGAGAACCAGTAGTTCCGACCTGCGGCTGGGCCCGCCCACTGGCTCTGGCGCTATCATGTCCTATATAATCGCTGTTTTTCGATGCCACGCACATGCTCACATTTTGTTGTGGCCCGCCAGCAGCCTGCGTGGATTGTGGCTGATCCTGATGACGAGGAGGCTGGTGTGGTGTCGCGCCAGCAGCCTGTGCTCGAGTCAGACAGCGAGGAGGCTGAAGAGGATGTGGTGCCAGAGACAGAGACTCAGCCAGGGCCTTCAGAACCCCCAGAGGCTCCTTCAAGTGAAGAGAGTGAAGTGGAGGAGCCTCTTCTCAATGCATGAGCATGCAGGGCTGCCAAAAGGCAGGAGTGGCTACTCAGGAGGAGGTCTCCTCGAGAGTAAGGCTTGGGGTTAATTGGCCACTCCCTTAGCCTATTTAAGTTCGCACACAGATAGCAAATGTTGCTGGAAACGACTACGCAGAGCATTTTGAGAGTGAGTTTTTTGTTACAACTTGGTTTCTGGGCTGATTGCCAACCCTTGTCGGACTTTGTTTAATCTCTGTAATTCATAGCAGGCTGATAAGGACATTTGTGGTTAAAGCCTGCATTTTGAAAGGGGTCTGTTTGTATTAAACGGAGTTTTTGGAGCTGTGTGTGTGTGCTACACTTCTTGGGACCTGTAGCTGGGGCAGAACACATTTTCGGTTCCGGACGAACCAGTTGTTACAGTATGTGATGCCCACCTCTGCTCCCGCCATAGCGCAACATGGCCTTTCCAATACATAATTAAACTTTAGAATCTGCTTGTATAAGAACTGGGCCTGGCTACCAGCTGGACTGGGTTCAAGAAAAGAGTTGGACAATTCATGGAAGACATGAGGATCAAGGGACGTTAGCTTTAACAGCAGCGTGACAGCTTCCCAAGGCCATCTCCTGGAAGACCTGTGGGTTTCCTTGTGCAGTTTGGTTGGCCATTGTGAGAACAGATTTCTGAACAAATTGATCAGGGGGCTCAATCTAGCAGCATACTGTTTATGTTCTTAATCGATAAATGTTTTCAGCTGGTTCTTGGTTTGAAAAACGAAGAAAACAAGTTACAATAAGGCATACATAATTGTGACAACTGCTGATCTTTTGAATTATTTGTCAGTCTTAGTATTGTTTCCCTGAATTAATTAATTCTTGCCTTCTTGTCAAAAGCAAGGTAGCCTTCTCATTAAAATTTTGATTTAGTAATTCAGTGCAAAATGGTCACTCAAACTACTTCCTATTCAAAATAACAATCTCAACAGTATCAGTCAGGCAAAGTATAATTTGAGCTTCATTTTTCCACAATTATAGCCCAACTTTGTTGCAACTAAAGTAAAGGTGGTTTTCAAGAATAAAATATGGAGAGGTGTGTCTTTCACTCAAGTTCTCATAATCTAGACAGGGTAGATTTCGTCCCTGGTTTGCCATCTACAATTATGCCTCAGTCACTTGGGAGTTGGTGGCATATGCATTTAATATATTATTATTGATGGTGGTTCAGACTAGATTATTATTATTAATTGTACATTTAAGATCGGTTTCCTTAATCTACATAATATTTCTACGTATCTTTTATTTGGGACTTCAAATAGGCCATAGAAAAGAATAGCAAAGTTAGCAGAAAGCTAACTTCATAAGTGTGTGCTTAAAAAATAAATATGGTAATATGTGAATTTAATTTGTGTGCCTGTACTGTTTTGGAACAGATCTAAGCACAAACTTTGTGGGTTCACTTTACACAGTATACATAATACTGTTTCTTCTTTTCTTAAAGATATTGTATTCTTCTAATCACATAAGGATATCAATGAGCACAAAAGTATTTGCAAACAAGCAAAACACTTTCAGTAAGGCTCGTAGAAAAAACCCTTGAAATGGGAAAAAAAATATTCAAAAGAAGAAATAAAATAGCAGAATAGCATGAAATATCTACAGAACCATGATCAATAATCATTTTGCATCAATTCAGACATAATAATTATTTCCATCAATAAGAATACCTACTTAATACCCCTGAAAAGGAATAATGTACCAGACAGAAAACCATGTTTGGAAAAAAATTAATATTATTCAACATGTTTGACTTAAATATTTCCACATAACAAAAGTGTTATTTTCAAGTCACCAGCTATATTACTTATATACATATGTCCAGAGTTAACAAAAGAATTATGAGATGTCCTATCAAAAGCAGTGATTTTTCCTTTTTTTTGGAAATAGAAAGTACTAGTTTTATAATACACAAAATATAAATTATATGTACAGATAGTTTTTTTTTTCTGGAACTGAGAAACAAATTAAAAGCAATAATATTTTCATAAAGATATAACATGTCTACATTACATTAAAATGAATCAATACTGATTTTGAAATGTTTATCTAAAGTTGAAAACTTTATAAACACTTCTTGAAACTGGAATTATTATTTACAAAATATACTCATCAGCCACACAGAGGCTTAAATATCTGTATATATACACACATACATATATATAACATATAAAGAAATTTTAAAATCTCAACGTAAAATTAAGCAAGATCCTTCTGTCTTTGGAATGTCTAAAACAGAACATATGCTTTATTTCCAATGTGGGTGTTTTTGATATGATTATACCTCTTCTGAATGAATGGGACCTTTCAGAGTAATACTGAAAAAGCCTAGGTAGTCTTTAAAAATGTCATAACTGTCAAGACAAATTGATGACAATAGTAACAAGGACTTCTAATCTGGAGCTACCTTTCAGAATGACTGTACTGTTAATTTAACCTGCAGCTAATTTGATCTTCGGGAAATATATAGTCTTATAAGTCCTACCATTTTGAATATATGGCTTATATTTTTAAGGTTATTCAGCAAAAGTTTATCTGCTGAAAGATCCACATGAAAGTATATGTGTTCATCATTTACCTCATGGAATCGCAGTTGTTCATATGTTTTTTTTGAATTATTGCTGTATTTAAAGCTGAGAAATAATAGCACTCATCAAATGAAATGAATGCAAGCTATCATCCTGACACATTTCCCAACACCAATTAATGGTCTAAAACAACCTTAGATCATGGGGAATTCTGGGAGTTGAAGTCCGCCAGGCTTAAAGTTGCCAAGGTTGGAAACCCCTGATTTACGGCACCCATACGATTTTGTTTTAAATATTCAAGACATTCCTCATGATTGGCAGAACATCCAAGAAAGCCTAGTTCAGATTCACTCTTCACTGATTTCAAGGTCTGGGTGTATTTCTGTTTTACAGAATACACTTGTGGTGGAATTAAAAGATAAACAAGTTCCATCTACCTGAGATCACTGATTGTAGACAATGCAGCAAAGTTTGTCTGATGTTTCTCAAATATTCTATATGCTTACAAAAGACAGGTAATTCATTCGGTGTTTCGTAATATTTAAAAAGCTATATCATCCTTATTATTTGCAATACGCTTTAATAGTAAAAATCCACAGGTGACTATTTTTAGGGGGGGGGGGAAGAAAAAAAATTCTAGTCCTGAAAGCATTTGGAGCTTTCATCTTATAGTCATCAAAAAATATTGGTTATACTCTGCCATTCGTTTGAAGATTCTTGAACAACTTCTTCCAAATTCAGGGCACGATTAATGTCTTCGCCTTCCTGTCCTTGATGACTGGTCGATTCTTGCATTGCACCTACCATAGTAAAAAGATAAAGAACAGTAAGAGATACGCCATTAAGTCTTCAGGCAAACAGCAGAAAATTAAATCCAGAAGATTATTTTATTGACTACAGAGCAGTGATTTGCAAGGGGGAGGGTCTGAAAAAAAGGAAGTAAGAGCCTGGGAGTTAGTGGAACTTAGTGAGGCTTGTTTTGAGTAAATACCTATCACAATTTTAATTTAAAAAATATTCATCTTCAAAGGAGATACTCATCACTTTTCTTTATTGCTATCATTTGGACACAGAGCCCTACATGCAGTTCTAGTCTGTGGTATGTCCATTTCTTTTAACAGAGTAGCTTGTTCAAAAAAAAATCAATATTTAATTTATGTCTATTAAAATTTATGTATCAGTCCGCAAAAGTAATGGAGCTCTATATGCATAAATACTCTTTGTGATTAAGAAAGTAACATACAGAAGTTATCATCCGTAAATTCTACTTTCCAACCTAATCATTTAATGCAGTTTCCACAGCTATATTTATTCACAACATAGCCATCAAAATTGCACGATGAATTTTTGTAATTTTGAAAAGATCCTATTTCGTTTTATTGGAGCATTTAGTCTATTAATATTAATCAAAATCAAATTTCCAATCTTTTCCATATCCTCACTTCGCTGTGGTTTTCGCCTTTGTTGTTTGTCTTGTTCCTGGGATTTCATCTTCACTTATATCATTCTTTCCTCCTTTCGTTGTCTCTTTCAGTTTCCCACCCTTTTCCGTTCTGTCACTCTTCTGGTTCTCGCAATTCTTTTGTTCCAGTTCTTCTTCACTACCGGGTTCACTTGCATTAAACTGATTTTCATAGAAATCGTGTGCATCTCAAAGGTTCTCAATCTTCACTCTCTTTTCCTGCCACGTCAATCCCTCTGGGAGCAACCACCGATAAGGAACCCTATATTTCCTTAATTGTTCTGTCAAGAACTGGTATTTCTGTCTTTGCTCACGAACACGTCGCGGGTAAGTATGTACAAGTTAGGAAGGAAATGCTGTAGCGAGGCCCAGATGTGGATGGACAGGCTGGCAGGGGAAGGGTGCTAACATGAAATCCCTGCAATCAGACACTCCGTAGCAAAGATGTTCAGGAGAAAATTGGTGGGAGCAACTAGTAACCTTCCCTGCTGGCTTTGCTTGTAAACTGGCAGAGAAGATTCCAAATGATGACATGATCACAGGATGCCATACCTGTTAAAAATATGAACCAATCGCCAAGCACCCAGATTCTGATCACCTGACAGCAGGGGTGCTGGGACAGCCATAACTTGGGAGAATCAGTTGTAAATGCCACTCATTTAATGCCATCATAACTTCAATGAACAGTTGTTAACCAAGGACACCAATAATAGGATTTGTAAAACAGGAAAAGCAGAGTTATTCCCCTTTGAAGATGAATATGCATGGATCATATTTATATAAACCTTATATAAAGATGACACATGCAGGTTGGGAGTTTGTAACTTCATTTTATTGACTCAGTGATGCTTTTCTGATAATTAAATGTTGGCCTTCCTAGAGATCCCTGTATAAACGGGTAACCAAGCCTTTATTGCTCCAGAATCTTTTTTTTTTTTTTTTTTTTTTAATATATTTTATTGAGTTTTCCAGTATTTAAAAAGACAAAATACAATCTCAATCTTGATCCGGGGTACGGTGTATACACAATTCATAAGTCAAATATTGGATGGATTCCATCCATAACTGTCACTATACATTATATTATACAATACTATATAATTCTCTACATTTCTATACAATTGAGTCCATTTCTGATGTTTAAGCAACTATAGCCTATTATCATACTTTTATCCTATTCTTTAACCAGTTATACCAAATTCCCCATACTTCATAGTGCTTTGAATTTTCTTCATTTTTTAGCTCGTTTGTCAGTTTAGCCATCTCTGCGCACTCTAGGATTTTATTTATTAATGTTTCCTCAGAGGGGGTAGATTTAGATTTCCAAAGTTTCGCAAAGGCTATTCTAGCCGCAGTGATAATTTGGATTGCCAAATGGGTTTTATTATTGTTGAGACCATCTTCCGTCATACCTAAGAGAAAAGATTCCGGGGCCAGGACTATCTCCTGTCCCATTATTTCAGAATCTATCGTACACAAGCAAAGCAAATAGATTGCCTCACATCTTCACCCTTAATAGCCAATACACGTATTGATCGGAAAGCCACTACTGTCAACTCCATTTTAACTGCTGTTGAAATCATTTTGTTTATTTTAATAAGTACAATGTGGTCTGGTAAATCTGAGTTGGATTGGGTGTTGATTGCAACGCTAAGTTGTTGTTAGATAGTTGTTAGTTGTAGCCTGAAGACCAAAAGAGGATAAAAAGCATTGAATGATAATAACTAACTAATCCAGAGGGCGAGTAGGTTCCCATGAGATAATAGAAGATGAGAAAATCAAAGCCTTCCACATAAAGGTCATTTGCAGAGCATCTGAGAATGACAGGGAGAATTTTGTCATCAGTCTCTATAAACCCTTGCTTAACTCTTGAATGGAGACATAGGTAGGTTTGAAAATAGAACTGCACGTGCAATATGGGTTTAAAGTTGCTGTATATTCTCTATTCTTTAGAGTAAAATCTTGAGTTTAATGATGCACCTTCCTGCCTTGGTATATCTACCAAGTTAGTTATGGATTTGTTCCACCTATCTCCATGAGGATGCCATAACCTGGTATCCATTCCCATTTCTCCCAGTCTCTCTCAGATATTCTGCAAGTGGCTTTCATCTGGATGGCTTTGATCTTCTCATCTGGGCTAGTTAGTTATTTTTCCTCAATGCTCTTCATCCTCTTCTGATCTTCAGACTATGCCTAACAATTGTCTTTAGCATTGTAATCATTGTCCAATCCAACTCAGGATTTACCCGATCACACTTATTAAAAATATCTTCAACAGCCGCTACTGTCGACTCCATTTTAAACTGTTAGCCATTTTTTCCAGACCTCCATTCCAATTCCTACAGTTCTGTTTGGTATTTTTTAAGGTTTCCCCCTTCATGTCAATCCAATCCAACAGCTTCTCCTTCTATCTTCTATGAGATAAGCGGTCCTATAAAAATTTAAAATAACGTCTAAATTCATCTACCCATTTTCTGCAAAGCTAGCAGAAATTGGCACCTAAATATTTATTTGCATTATAACACAGAAGTCTGAAGAGGTGACAAGCTGGCTGGGAGACTTGGCTAATGCAGGTACATTACACCCTACTTTCATTCTCATAGCTCACATTTTTGCCTTACATTTTATTTTTCAGTCACAAAAATGGGAAAACTTAAGCAAGTTCCAAAATGCTTTTTCAAATCCAAATACAGAACTGAAATGATTAATTTATGTATTAGTTAGATGCATATTCAGAAGCTGAAAGTAGAATACATGGTGGCACCTCCTTCCAGTTTTACCTTAAAAAACCACCCTGCGAGGTAAGATTTCTCCATACTTCTCAACAACTATGCCACCTATAAAATTGGACTGGAATATAACTGTACTACAAACTGAAAACAATTCTGTTCAATAAGTAACTGAATTACATTAATACCCCTGCCAGGCATTATCTTAAAGATTAAGAGCCAGAGCACAAAGCCCAATTCTTGTAGTGCTTGGTACAATCCAAGAAAATTAGAAATGTTGAGTCTCTTCAGTATAATAATATAAAATAAAGAGATATGCCAAACTTCCTCATAGCAAATATCACATTACCAGAATAGCCATGAGCCCGTTTCATATGAAGCTTCATGTTGCTCTTCTGGGTGAAGCCCATTGTACAGTAATCGCATTTGTACGGCCTTTCCCCTGTATGTTTTTTCATATGAACTTGCAGTGCACTCTTCTGGTTAAAAGCTTTCTCACACAAGGTACACTGAAAGGGCCGCTCACCTATGGTAAAGAAGGAAAGAAACAAGAACAGATGAATTGATCCAATGGCAAATTGCAACAAAAAAACCCTTCAACTTCCCATTTCTGCTAATGTGACCTGAAAATTATCTTTCTAATTTCAATCGAGCTAAGCAATCATCTAGCCCATTGCAAAACACATGGGCTTAGGGCTATAGTAACAAATGTTCAGCAGCCATAAGGCAGTATGCTGGGAATTGCTATGGGAGAATAAAATGGGAAGCTGGTTTTCTTAGCCTGTCTTCATGCAAAATAACCATCATATTATCCAAACAAAAGTCACTTTAATGCATTTCTTAAGGGTCACCTCTGTTAACACATTTTGGAGATGCAGCAATTCTACTTGAACGTTTGTCTAGAAACTTGACCCTCCCCAAATATCACAAAGTGGTTAAAGACTCTTATTTCTCTTCCACCATACATATTCCCCATGTAACGTAGCATTTCCTCCATTGGTTTTCAAATAATTTATTTGATCTGAGCACACTGCAGCTAATTTCAAACAGATGAATATCCATACATGCAACGTTTATATTATGTCCTTTACCAATACAGAGAGAATGGAAAGCTATCAAAGCAGGATACATAGAATATGGAGGAAATCCAATTAATAAAGGAGGTTCTGCAGCTATTCAGAATTGGTTCCACCCCTCTGGATCCTTCTATCCTGAAGTGCAGCACCTACAGATGAGAACTGTCTTGCATGAAGAGGACAGCAGCCCAAGTAGATACCGTGTTTCCCCGAAAATAAGACCCTGTCTTATATTTTTTTGAACCCTGAAATAAGCGCTTGGCCTTATTGCCGTGCGCTCAAAAGCCTGATTAGGCTTATTATCAGGGGATGTCTTATTTTGGGGAAAACAGGGTACCTTAGACACTTTGTTTAATATGTCATGTCTACAATCCATGAATTGTAATAAGGGTGAGCTTTCTCAATATTAATAGCCTCAAAAATGCATGGTGGTTAAAAACAAATGAGACTTCTTTGCCTTTGGTGATTCAGACATAATTAGCAAAATGATTAGAATCTAACCTCAAATACTGCATGGGGTATCACTCAGTACTGTTTAGTTACCTGTATGGATGCGACTATGCCTTTCCAATTGACTTGGTTTAGCAAAGGCTTTTTCACAAGTATCACATTTAAATACTCTTGGCTTTTGGGAACTCGGTGATGGTCCAGCCTGATGCGTTTGCATATGCTCCTAATCAAAGACAAAATACATTTCATTTGGCACATTTTTTTGAATAATAGAAATATATTTGGAGGCTTGTTAATTTAGTTCCAGTTTCTACAACCCTATATTTTGCAGATCTGGCCCAAAGGTATTACATAACTCAGAGCAAAAGGACAAGAAATGTGCAATGATATATGAAATGCAACACTTCAAAGACAGACACTACTGCTACGTATGTCTAGTTTAATGAAAAGAAGGACTGGGGATGACATAATAGCAATGTTCCAATACCTAAGGGGCTGCCACAAAGAAGGGGTCAACCTATTCTCTAAAGCACCTGAAGGCAGAACAAGAAGCAACGGATGGAAACTAATCAAGGAGAGAATAAAGAGAAATTTCCAGCGAGAACAATTAATCAGTAGAATGGCTTGCTGTCAGAAGTACTGGAGATTTTTAAAAAGAGATTCGACCAGCTGTCTGAAATGGTATAAGGTCTCCTGCTTGAGCAGAGGGTTGGACTAGAAGAGGTTCCTTCTAACTCTGAGGTTCCTTCCAACTCTGTTATATTGCTATTTATAATTTCTACATATAATATTAGAAAGGTAAGCATCACATGTGTCTAGATTCCAGATGCTTGTTCATTAACGAACTGCTTGTTCATTAATGTTCAAACATAACAATTTCTAGTTTTTATTGAAGCAAACTATGATTCAGAATGAAATATTTCTTTTTCTCACCTAACTAAGATTTAGTCATCTGGATAACAAGTGGAATTCCTACTTGAAACAATGTTCAAGGTGACATAATAAAATATAATGGTATTTATGATTGCAATATTAAATAAAACAACAAAGCAAGAAAACACAAGCAACTCGGCTAATACTTTCAAACACTTTGTCTTCATAAAATCCTTTTCAAGATTTGAATGAAATACTGAAACACAGTAACAAGGTGGAAGTAGCAAGTTCAGGTTTCCTTAGGGAAAGTCAATAAAGTGCCATGGAATTACACTGCCCATCCTGCTACGGGAAAACAAAATTGTTTCTGAAAAAAATGTGCACCGGGAAGGAAGTTTGCTCATTTGCTAGAAAAAGTGCTTCCTTTCAATTAATAGTTACCATGGAAGTACAGAGCTGAAAGAATGATAATACAGCCCTCCCTTTGAATAAACATGAAAAGTGGAAGCATGGATATTCCAGCAATAAGATCAAACCACCTGAAATCCTGAAGGCAGTGCAAAATCCAATTAAATATCAGGGTTGTGCAAAACCTTCGAAAAAGGTGTTCTGCACTATGCATGGGGTGGTGGGGTGATATGCAAAGAACTCATTTTTAAGTTGTTAAAACAGAGGCAGGTGTATTGCAAAGTCATATGGCTACTTTGGAAGCTGCTCCCAGATATTGTTGAATTATTTTGCTCTGCTGAACAGAAAATGTAGCAAAACCTCTCCTTAAAAGGTTTTGCCCAGTTCTACCAAGGAGTTGGTAATGGTAAAGTCTCCAAGCTCACGGCAAATCCTGTTGACAAGCCCATGTTGTTTTCTTGACAGCAATAAGGTCGCCCTTTATTCTTTCCTTCTTCTGGAGAATGTCTTCAAGTCCTTAAAGTCTGTAAAGATTCTCAGTCATCCAGGTCATGGTTGTCCCAAAGGTGCTTTTTCAGGAGGCAAACAAGGAAGTCCAGCTGCCTCCTGAAAAAGCACCTTTGGGACTTCAAATCCTTAATTTATCCAAATAACCTGATGTTACCTGGAAATCCAACTACCCTGTTTCCCCCAAAATAAGATATCCCCTGATAATAAGCCCAATTGGGCTTTTGAGCACATGGCAATAAGGCCAAGCGCTTATTTCAGGGTTCAAACAAATATAAGACAGGGTCTTATTTTCGGGGAAACACGGTAATAACCAGGCTCAACAGTTAAACCTTAGAGGCAAGACAAGATTGATCACAGGTTCCCATTATTATTTTTTTCCCCTTCTTCCTAGCATCCTCCTGCAAGTGCAGGGTCTCTTCCCCCACCCCTTCTCCCAGATCAATTCAGCATTCGCCTATTGGTTGCAACAGGAACTGACCAATCAGCTCCTCACCCAAGCCTGGTATTGTGAGCTGAGACAGTGATCGTCCCAAAGTCCACCCAGCTGGCTTTTTAAATTTTTTATTAAAACAGTTTAATTTTATCTCGTACCTTCAGATGTGTGGCTCGTTTGAAAGCTTTATTGCAAATATGACAGATGTGGATTCTTTCTTTTCCATGAACTTCCTTACTGTGCTGCATTAGCACGGTGATTGAAGAAAACGTTTGACTACACTCAAAACAATGATGCACGCGGGCCTCTTTTTCAACTTGAATACTTTTTGACAGAGGTGGAGAAACCTCACTCACCTGTAACAGGGACATAAAATACATAGACAAATAATTATGGCAAATACAACCCACAAAATGTTTGTGAGAATATTGAATTGCCTTTTCAGATGAGATACAATTACATCTCAAGAGTGTAGTTTTATTATACAGCTTTGACACACATATTACCCCAATTCTTCCATTTAATAAGGGATTAATAATCTTGTTACCAACTTCCTGCAAGATACATGTATACATATGTGGATACAGACCACACATCACACACAAGTGATCTGGTAAAAGAATGAGGGTGTTCAATATTATTTCAACCCAACTTAGGGATATCAATTTCCCCATGAATTTGTTTCATTATGTGACAAGAGATTATTCTGCTGTCAAATTACCCCTCTCACATGGACTAGGAAGGCAGGATCAGTTTGTCAACCATAACAGGCAACTGCCTCTTCATCTTCTATATAAACTTTTTCTAGGGTGTTTTTTTCCTAGTTTCCCAATCAAGCCTACACTCCTGATATTATTACTATAAAATTATATTATTATTATATTATATGGAGTGGAGCTTTGTGCACGAGCACAAGTGGCCTCCACTCACACGAGTGAAGCTTTGCACACGCGTGCTTGCCCTTCACTCACACAGCCCGGTTTTGAACAGACCAGGGCCCAGGGGTTGGGGACCTCTGCTCTAGACAGTTTTCAATGTCAGAATTATTTGTATAATGCCCCCAACAATTTTGACCCTCATTTTATCGACTTCAGAAGGATGGAAGGCTGAGTCAACCGTGAGCCTCGTCAGGATCAAATTCCAGGCTGTGGGCAGAATTAGCCTGCAATACTGCACTTTAATCACTGTGCCACCAGGGATTCCTATAGTCCAGCATTCATGTATATGTCACTTAATTTCCTCTTTTTCTTTTGGGAAAAGAGATGTCAGCCTTACAGGATAGACCAGACAGGAAACACATCTGGATAAGCTAATTCTACTTTATGGTAAAGCTACATTTATCAAATATTGTAAGTCTGAAAGTAAAATCTCCTGCCATCTCCTTTACAGCCCAAGAAACTAGGGACAATTCCGTCTTTTGCCCCACTCACTATCTAGTTGTGGACTATGCCCTCACTTATCTGACCATTCTCTAGGTAGCCTCTTTTCACCCATCTCCCAAAATCTTTCCCACATACCATTACGGGAGTTTAGAAACTTCTATTCCTGATATGCAATAAGTCTTATGATAATGTCTATTTAAATCCCATAGACTTGCTTTTGTTTCAAACTATGTTTGCTGACTTGTGGCACAATAATAAACCCAGGATGCAAGATTTCTATCTCAGCCAACTTGTTGGATGCATCAAAAAAAATAGGTAGACCCAAAGTTAAAATCATAGTTGTGCTTACAACTATAAAGAGGCACACAGGAACAATTCTGCTTACATTAAGCTGATATTTCCAGGCAATGTGTTTTTATATGCAGAGTTCTGTTATCTGTTATATGGACTTGGATAGTTTGAGTTGCTGCAGATGGTTTAGGCATAACTTAAGTTACCAAGTAAATCTCATAAGTCAGCACTGTAGTGATTATGAACACAATTTAGGTTAGTATAATGAAGATTGAAATCTGTAGTCTTTATATTCCATTTTCTAATTCCTCAAAATAAGATTTTCTATAATTAACAACTTCATGTGCCATTCTGTTAAATTATGCATTGCTGGGGTGAGGACAGGTAAAAGGAAGGGAAAACATGCCAGAGGTATACTTGATGAGATTACTATGAAAATACATGGTACAAGGCCATAGCTTAGTATCAGTTTGCCTACATATTCTGAAGGCATTGGGGATCTGAAAGAAGATTCTATCTACCCAAATAATTTAGAACTGAACATGCCCTACTAGTCATTTGAGAAAACAAACAATACCCACCTGCTACTACCGAGGAATCAGCCTGTCACCCTGTCCACAACTGATTAGAAAGACTAAAAGTTAAAAAGACAAATGCTTTCCAGATGTAAGTAAACCTTTGAATGCAGAAATGTTCTTACCTGATTAATTTTCCTAAGATTTATGTCTCCATCAATCCATCTTTCTGAGTACTCCCACTCTGTGAGCAAAACCAGAGGCAATTCAAGCACTGTGGCTGAAAGCTCTAGGCTTAAGCCCTATCAGCAACAGATGTTCTCTAGAGTAGCATTTCCACAGCCTTTGACATAGTTTACATATAGAATGATAACATATATGTACTCTCTCTTTGTCTCTCTCTCTCTCTCTCTCTCTCTCTCGGTGTATGTGCCTGTCTGTATGTCTTAATACTACATAAATGTTTTACTGCGGTATTCTTCAAGTAGCAAATAAAAAAAACACATCTAGACATCAGTTGCTTGACTTAAGATTGAAAGAGACATTACCCATGAAAAAAAAATCATCAGGTAAGACTTTCCATTCTTTGTCATAATTAGTTACTGTTAAAGCAGTAAAAAGCAATTCTATGGAAGGCAGCAAAGAGGAAGCTTTGTGGTGGACAATGAAAATGAAAGAGGGAAAACAGTCAGGTGAACTATCTGCAGTTTAAGTTTACAGGAAGATATGCAAGGACATAAAATTATTAGTGTGGTGAGAGAAATTAATCACAAACCAAATAGGATTAGTTGAGAATAAGAATGAAAGGAGGGGAGAAAAATTAAGAATGGTGTTTTCAGGAAAGAGAATAGAATAGATAGTAGAATAAGAGTATCTCCTTACATGTGATCTTCAGAAACAGATTTCACAAATAGTAAGAAACAATCAACAAATACCATAGAGCAGGGGTGTCAAACTCGATTTCATTGAGGGCCACATCAGGGTTGTGCTTGACTTTTCGGCCACAATGGCCTCCTGCAACCCTCTGCCAGCGAAAATGGAGCCCGGAAGGGCCCTCCTGCGGGCCAGATCTAAACACCCCACAGGTTGGATCCAGCCTCCAGGCCTTGAGTTTGACATCCCTGCCGTAGAGCACAGCGATACCAAAACTCTATGTTAAAGCATATTCGCTATAAAAAATCAGCTATAATGGCAAAGGGGCTGAAACTGGTATTGAAAGAAAAGCAGAACTTGCTGAGAAGTTAAATAAATTGATAGTACTACTCTTTACTGCAGAGTTACTCATATTTAAGCCATTTTTTTCGCACAGTACATCTGGAAAACGATGTCAAATAGCAATAATAAATTATATATTTGAATATAATATTCTCCTTAAAAGGATGTGAAGGCAATCAACAGAGATATGGGAATTTTTAGTACAGCAAAGTCATAAATATTAAATTGCAAAAATATGAACTGACTTTTAACACTTTATTCTTTTCATTGATGAAATGAAAAGATCATTCAAAGAAAATACTGGCGTATTATGTTCAAAATATCAAAAGTAGTAATATTTAAAATCATGTATTACTGTACATCTTGTACACATTGCAAAATCTTGCTGGCCAGGATTTTAGGTTAACTAGGTAGGCAAGCAGGACTTCCTAAAGAATACTGCACTCATCAGATGGCCCATTATAAAGGGATACTTTAAATTAAATTATTTCAAATGCAATGTTAGCACACTAGTAGGGCATCTGTCAAGGCTAGCAATGCATATGCCAAAACGGAAAAAACAGGGAAGTTGTACATTTTTCTTGCTTTATAGAAATCACATTTAAATTCAGTTATTTTTTTAAAAAGCAAAACGTATGTAGGATCTATCAATTCAACAACTAAACAGAGCCTCCTTGCTCAAAGATTCTTCAGAAGCTGGATGCAAACAACATGGAAATGGTTATCTTCACCATTGCTCATTCAGGGAATCTTATAGGATGCTGTTGGATCTATCACAAGCAACAATCATTAACACTAATGATCATAATTAATTTGAAAAAACTATCTTTAAAAAATCCAAAAAAGCAGAATAATAATAATAGAAGGTTTCAAATAAGTGATGCAAGCGAAAATCAGAAGAATTAAACAATAATGATGAGGTGTTGATGAGGTGCAACCAGAGCATAGAAGAAGAACAAAATAAGTATTAAGAATAAAACAATCATATGAGAGAATCAAATTTTTAAAATAAAAAAAGTTGCATCTGACACCAATATATCTGGGCAAAAATATGCTGTATTAAATTCACTAAGCTGTGAACAAAAATATCTTCCGTCTAAGGCTAGTGTTTCATATGTGAGTTTCTTCAAACAAATTAGATATATTGGACTTCCAAGTTTCAGAATCCATTAATTAGAGGCCACACTGACAGGGGGATTATGACAATTGACAATATCTAATATATTGGAAGAGTACCAGGCTAGAGAACATTGCACTAACTGGAGTAATTCCTATTGAATAACGGGCTCGCTATATAAAGGCCTGTACTTCAGGTCTCATTTAGAAAAATGACAAATACTACATTTAATATAGTGCCATCTCAAATTCTCCTTGGAAGAGCAAAACTTTATCAAATTGAAGTTTTCATAGATACTATCCCTAATGAAATAAATGAGTAAGATAAATGACAACCTCAGATACAGGTCACAAAATGACTGCATTATCATTCAAGAAAGGTTAATGAAGACCACTTACCTGATAAGTTAATTCATCATGGTTTGCAGGTACTGAATGTGGAGTATGGCTGACTAGGATGACCTGCTGTGAGCTTGAATTGGTCTGGCCAGAGAGAGTAGAATCTGTGAGTAAAGCAGGAAACTGTTGACCCTGGCAAAGAAATTTCCAAATGTTTAGAAAAATGTGTAACTGACTCACATCATTGTCTAAACCAATTAACATATTTATTATTTAAACATTCTGCACATAGATAACTAAAAGTTATCAATAGATAAGATTATATGTTATATAATCTGATATCACAGGCTAAATAAAGTTTAAACTATTATTCTATTAATAACCCAAAATATTTAATTTGTCTAATGTTAGAGTTACCCTAAATGCAGTAATATGTAATATGAAATTAATTTACTAATAGCCTATGGACCAGAGGTGGTATTCAGCAGGTTCTGACCAGTTCTGGAGAACCGGTAGCAGAAATTTTGAGTAGTTCGGAGAACCGGTAAACAGCTCTGACTGGCTCTGCCCCCATCTATTCTCTGCCTCCTGAGTCCCAGCTGATCAGGAGGGAATGTAAATTTTAAAGTATCCTTCCCCTGGAGTGGGTGGGAATGGAGATTTTATAGTATCCTTCCCCTGCCACACCCACCAAGCCATGCCACGCCCACCAAGCCATGTCCACAGAACCGGTAGTAAAAAAAATTGAATCCCACCACTGCTATGGACTATATATCCTGTGATCACATTAATGAAAGTTTTATGTAAAATTTGAAATCTGTCCAACAAATCACACTTATGACACCATCAATTTGTTAGTATGTAGTATTAACAAAATTCAAGAGGATTTGTCACTCATTAATTGATGAAAAAAACTAAACATAGGGGAGAAAACCAAAGTTGAGAAGGCTATATAAAAGACTAACAAACATTTATTTCAGTTTTACATACTTGGATTTGGCTACTAAGACGAAAGCAATGAAGATGCAGCATTATATAATGTATTCTGATAAACGATTCAGAAAAAATATATTATCTTTTATTCATAGTTCTCAAAGCCATTGTATGAAAACCCTAAGGCTTAATCCATGATTAACCCCTTAATCCTTGAGGGATTAACTGTGACTTGTGCAGTTAATTGATTTGGGGTGAGATGTATATCCTTGGTGCAAGTTTCTGTATTACCCACTACATTTCTTTCTCTGATCTGTCTGTCACTTAAAAAGTATACTCGTCAGCCAGATATTCAGACTGGATTGGGCATTTTTATCAATTTATCAGGATCCTAAAGACTTGGGATAGGGAAATGTAGATAAGTTAAAGGTATTGTTGTAAGATGTAAGCTGTTCAGAGTAAAGTTGCCTTTTGCAACTGACTGATGGTGATTTTGTCAATGCCAGTGGTGTTCAAGTGGTGCTCCAGTTGTTTTGGGATTGTACTGGTACTACCTTTGCCTTCTTTTATTTCTATTTGCAGGTCTTTGTATATTGTTATCTTCTCCTGTTCCTTCTCTTCTATTCTGCTGTTTCCAGGTACTACCATGTTCACTATCCAAATTTTTTGGTCTTTTTTTTTTTTAATTGCTACGTCTGGGGTTTTACATGGCAGGTACCTATCAGTTTTAATTCTAAAGTCCCAGAGCACTTTAGATTTTTCTTCCTATAATAACTATTAGACTTATTTACTGCCCATCTCCCCTATATGCTACACTTTGTTTTAAGACCATACAACCAAAAGAAGCACCAATTTGTATTATCCATATTCATACTTAAATGTAGAAGTTTGTTAAGGAAGGATATAGAGTATAAGTTATATTCTATATCCATCCTTAACAAACTTCTACATTTAAAATATCTCCCACAGATGTAACTTTCTTCTGCATTTTCTTCTTACTGCAAGGGATGGGTTTATATTCAATCTATGGATACGTTACAGGTAGATAAATTAATGGGAAAATTAAGGGAAAACAAAAGTGCTTTGTAACTGGAGAGCTAATGGACAGCTGGATTCAAACTATTGTTCTGCAAACAAAAATCACAACAGAATTTCTAGTCCCACTAATTCAATGCTTCCTGGGAAGAAAAAAGGGAGCTATATTTGTTAATCTATGCTTCCCCCTGAAGTTCTCATGCCATCTTTAGAATTCCATATTATCTGGAGCAATTTTTAGGAAGGAAAGGGAATAGCAAGAAGGGGGGGAGGGGGAACAACAGAAGTTTGGATGCAAAGCCTAAATATCCCATCTTACCTTTAGGAAATATAAGCAAAAATTCAATTACATAGTGACCCTGAAATATTGCAGCACCAGATATATCATAAAGTTGAAACCACACGAAGAGCAAGGTATATAGCACAATTTTTAAAATATGTTCAATATTCATTGCTATACAAGTAGGATTAACCTATGATTATCTTAATTTTTCCCCCCAAGTTTTATGATTTTAGCAAACATTAAGAACAAGATAGAACAGATAAGAGAAATGACACAAACCTGTGAAGTGATATTAAGTGTCACTGCATCAAGACCAGCAGATAACATACTCTGAGTATCAGCCAGGGTCAATGTGACACTACCATCTCCTCCCACACCTGGGGATGACATTACTAGGTTCTGAGCTGGCTGAGACATGGGTGGTGTCGTTGGAAGGTTTCCGCTTGAAGTGTTAAGTTCTACAAAAAGTATACCACAAGAATTCAAAATCAGAATCGCAATTCATAATTGGGGATGTACTGTACAACATTCTTAGATTCTTCATTATTTAGCCATTTTGTAACCCATGCAAAATTTAAATTCCAGCTACAACTGTAAGTATCTTACTCCAAGATAGTTCTGTGCTACTCACCTCTTTTTTTTGGGGGGGGGGGAGTGCATTCCTAACAATTAAAATGACTCCTGCGGTTGCATATTTTTGGACTGAACTTAAGCCCCTTGGGAAGGTAAATTGTGCCATCTTTGCACCTTGACAAAGTAAATCACATTCTCTCCATGACCCTATTCCTCCAAACTGTGGCTGTCTCACATACTTCCTACTAAAGATAACCATGTGGTCAAGGTGGATAAAAATTGATGATTTTTTAAAAAAAAAAATTAAAAAAGGATTTTTTTTTATTTAAATCGGATTTTTTTAAATTTTTATCAAATTTATTTTAATATAATGCTTTTGGAGTAAAAAATCTATCTAAAGATAGTTTTCTATTTAAGATACATAATTTAGTTTATTCAGCATGAAATGGAGCTTAGTTATGTAGCATGAGGCTGTATATCAGGGGTGAAATGCTCCCAGTTCGGAACGGATTGCCCAATCCGGTAGCGATGGAGGCGAGTAGTTCGGAGAACCGGTAGCAAAAATCCCTGCCCCCCCGCCCATTGCCCAGCTGAGCCGCACAATCATCAGAGGCTTTTTTTTTTATTTTTAAAAGCATTTTTTCTACAACCTCTTTGGTCGAAGAGGTTGTAGAAAAAATGGTTTTAAAAGTAAAAAAAAAAAAAAAAAAAAGGTTGGCCACCCCACTCAGTCATATTACCCCATCACCACCACCACCACCAAGCCATGCCCACAGAACCAGTAGTAACAAATTTTACATTTCACCACTGCTGTATATTCTGCAACATTGGGACAGTTGTTAAATCAACAGGAGGTCAGAGGAGTAGCAGAGATAACAGTTGCTCTTTTAAAAAACAAGCCTTTTTACTAGTGATTTAAATCATGATTTAAATCGACTTGATTTAAATCAAATCCACCCTGCATATAGTTCAAACTAATAATTTATAACATCTTTTCAAATGTAAATTCCATTGAGATCACTGTAAAATAGTTCTAAGTAACTATGTGCAAACTAGCAAATTTGAGGAAAATAAATGAAAACTTACCTGAAGAACTATTCAATGCTGGGTTCTGAGACAGTAACTGATCATTATTTATAGTTAGTGTAGTAGCAGGTGATTGATTAGTGATATTAGGTGTTGCCAATCGTAGGTTCCCATTCAGCTCATTGTTGCCAGAGGAAATGTGTTGAATAAGGTCTTGGCCTAAATGGAAAATGGAATTGTTTAGCCACAGATCTAAGTTCCACTTTCCTTTTACAGTAACAAAGCCCTCAGCAATTAGTGCCATCATGAAACTTTATACATTTTATTAATCTTTAAAATGAACAATTTTTCATTTCTGAAAGAGAACAGTTTATGTAAAAACTTCAGAATGAAAGTTTCAGTATGACTAAGCTCTACTTTTAAAAGGTCCACTGCATCCTACAGTATTTTAATACATACTGACAGGATCAGAATGTACAGAGAGCATACCAATAATGAAATAAAGCACAGAATTATTGTCACTTGTATAACAAATTGAAAGACAAGTATGGTGACTCTTGTCAAGTTCAAAAGTATGTAATTATGAATTATTTCACAATATAAACTGAATATTGTCAAATATATGGAGGAAACGTGTGAAGCAAAATCTGCAGTAAAGTTTTTCTTCACCAGAAGCCTCAAAATTCAAAACAAAAAAAAACATTCTATAATGTATACTCATCAGTTAAAGATCAAGAACATTTGTACAAAACTTACTATAACACTACATTTTAACCCCACCAAATATAACCCCTCATAAATACCCTAAATCCTTTTAATTGAAGATGGGATATTAAAAAAATATATATATTTTTTTAAATACCCTAAATCTTTCACCTAAGATAAACCTGCAAATGAGTATGTTTCATTAAAAAGAGTCAATGGAGAAGAATCAGAATAACTTCACAATTATACTTGCCAGATATAGTAAGGGTGATCTCTTGAGGGGTTCCTGATGAATTTGTAGTGGTTGAACTAGAAGCATGAGTTAAAACATGACTAAGACCAGAACTATTTATTGTCAGTGTAATCTCATGTTGACCATTGGCAGTTGATACCATTCCCTGTGAAGTCATAACTTGAGAGAGATCCTGTGAACCTGAACATGAGTAAAATAAACTAAATAAAAGTACTCCGGTTTTACATTATTCATAGTTAATGTTATTAACGGTGTTGGACACATAACTGAAAAATGTAAGGGAGCTGGCTTTGATACATATCACATATTAATGGTTTCCATATAGATAATCCAAGAATTGGAATCACAATAGTGGAAAAACAAGTGGTCTATCTGGGTTAGATCTGAAGGAGTAAGAAGGTTGTTTGTGACTCTTGGGACTAATCTGAAGAATTTTCTTCCAGACTTCTCCAGGTGACCATTTGTAGAACCATCCTCAATGAAGAATCAAATCTTTGATTTTTCAAAAGAATTAAGCAATCATATTTTAAATTATTTAAGCAAATAAAAGATAGAAAAATATCCCTCAGTTCAGAACTCAGACATAGGCCAGCTTTTTCTCAGGAGGATCACAAGTGATTTCAGGGCGATATTCCTGAGAGAAATGTTGAATTTCTGGCCTGTGAGCATAAGATGGCCCTATCTTGATCTATTTTAGAAATTTTTAGTAATAGAAATATGTCTTTTATCAGATTATAGTGGTGTGATTATAAAATAGGAAAATAAGAAGAATTTAGATCATTTTAATCAAAGAGCTTCCCGATGAATTTGCTTTTTTACTATATTTACCTGAAGTAGTTGTAGCCAATACGGATTCTTGCTCAGCCATAGGCCCCATTGTCATATTTGCTGAAGAAGTAACATTGGGCTGTAAGGACAAGCTTGACAAAGGCTGTATTACCACATTTGCTGCTGACACTGTACTTTCTGCTGTCTGTAGGGAGGAGTTCTGAGACGCCAAACTGGGATCTCCTGTTAGCTGCTGGGTCAGTACATTACCCTGTTGAAGGGTCTGTTGCAAAAGACTGGGGTCAATCTGAAAAGAAACAAGTCCAATAGGGATATATTCCATTTTTATTTTCTAAATCCGAATATAGTAAAACTATAATACCCAAGCAACAAAAGTTGGCTCATCTCATAGATAATAATTTGTTCAATCTTACAAAAGCTGGATAGTTTTAATGTTTTATGGAAATGTTACATTGGCTTATTTCAAACATCAACCAACAATTGGCAGGTATTAAATAAAATACAAATTCTGTCAGAAGTTGTATTTTGTGAATCTGAGCCGCTTCATTTTCCTTTTTAGCATTGAAAGATCTAAATTTTTCATGTCCATTGGCACTCAGCAGACTTCTTATTCCATCTGAAGAATTATTTTTTTAAAGTTGACTTGTTCAAAGCAAAGTGTCAAGTGTTATTTATAAGAAAGCTTTTAAACTCTACATGAACATGATTAACTTTCTTAGAAAATCAAAATGTTGGACAGCTGCAGGTCAAGGGCTTTCTCTTCACAGTGCCTCATCACCTGATAAAAACTTTCAAATATAAAATAGGAGAGATACTGGGTCAGAAAGATGATAAGAAACATTCTCAGCAATATGACATGATAAATATGATTGATTTTTCACATTTATCAATTCAGCTATTCTAAATCCCCTTTTAGAGGGATGCCTATTACGTTCTCTTAGCATTCAAAATTTTTGGGTAATTAGGTAGAATTAGGAATCCATATTCTAAATAAGTGGGCAATAGAATAAATACAATTATGCAAAGAACATTCCTTGTAGAAAGGAGAGAAAAAACAGCATTTAAACACCATTTAGGCATTAAATGAAAGATCTGGAGATTAAAAGCAAGAGATTATGGGCATTTGTCTATGTACAACTTATTTAACAGTTTATGAAGAATAATATAGAATAAACCCACCTGTAAAGTAATGTTGTTAATGCTACTAGGATCTATTCCAGAAATTTGAACGTTCTGTCCAACCAAGTTGGCAGCAAGTTGCAACTGTATTCCTTCAAGGGTGGCCAAGCTACCATCTGTCAAGGATAGAGTTAAATCACCTCCAGCTACCAAAGAAAACAGCCATATTTTATATATATTTCAGTTTTTATATACACAAATTAAGATTAAACATGAATTATTCTACATCAGTGAATAAGCAAGCTATACTACAATAATTAAAACTGAAAACCCAAAAATGCTTACTGAGGAATGCCTTACTGAATAATGAATCTTCCTTTTAAATAAATATGCAATACTGCATAGTGGTAATACTAATAAAACCATAAAATTGGTACTGTGTATTTTAAAAAGTGCCAAATTGATTAATCCTGATTGATTTTGATAGCAATGAAATCAGAGAATGTGTGCATTCTATACATACAAATGAATTTAAGTGAGTGGATGTATATAGAGTGGGAATGACACAACACAAATCCATACATACTAAATGGCTAAAACTATTTATACCAAAATAATTAGCATTCTATAATATATAATAAATCTATCAGAATTTGTGGATTTCAATAATTTTGCTACTGATATTTTAGCACTGTGATTTATTGCTAATTTTATAAAGCAACTGATTGGATTTTTAAAATATTTTATCATTCTCTTTAATTTAGTAGTTATCATATCTTATTTCCAAGATATCAATAATCATATCTTAATGTAAGGAAAGATAGAAATCCTGTAATCATAAAAATAAAATTGATTTTTTTTTCTAATATAACCCAAGCATTTTCCCACAAAACACCACAAATGTTCTCTATGAATGACTTTGAAACACACCTGTAAATCATAAGTTATAAACTACACAAAGATGGAGAGACTCAATTAGATCATCTATGGAAGCCTTTGTTCGGAGAGCCCAAACAGACGTGACTGTACCATCAACTGTCATGAAAGTCTCTCCGTCAACATTAACAGGAGCCGCAGAAGAGTTTGATTTTGAACAGCATGAACATTTCTACATCGCCTTTCCCAAACTGAACCCCAAGGAAAACAGAATGATACACTTCCATGTTTACCTGACATAGAAGCAGGAAGGATAGCCTGACCAACAATACTTTGCTGGAGCAAATTTTGGTCAAACTGGCCTGTCAGCACAGAGTTATTCATGATGAAAACGTTAGGATCATTTGTGGATGAATTCAGAAGATTGACTGGCTGTAGACCTTTGGCTGGAGCACGAGAGCCAGCTTTCCTGGCTTTCTTGGCCTCTGATTTAAAATGGCACTGAATGTGAGTCTTCCTGCGTCCAGAAGTCCGAAACCTTAATTCACAATGAGGACACTTAAAAGGCTTTGCTCCAGTATGTAGACGCATATGAACTTTCAAACTCCCTTTTGTAGAAAATGAATTACTACATACATGGCAGCTGAAAAGTTTCTGACCTGGAGAATAATGAAATAGTGTACAGCGAAATATACATTATTTCTGATCACATATAAATTTATTTTAGATTTTGTTTGGACATTAAACAATCTGCATTAATGTTTTATAGTATTTGATAAAAAATTTGTTTAAAGAAGACTTCCTCCTAAATCATGAATCTATCCTAAGTTTCTGAGTTTTGAAAAAATACCTTTTAGGTCATAACTAGACAAACTCCGCTATATTGGCTTAACCATCTTTCAAACAAATAAGTGGAGGAAGAAATGAATGCGGGGAGGGAAACCAAACTGTATACTCAAGTATTAAAAGCTAAATTGTTAATTCATTAGAAAGTCAAGTATCTATGCCAGTTTATTAGCCTAAAATACAAGGTACAATATATCTGATGTTTATTCACTATTATCTAATTAAGTTGGAAGTGCTCATGATCTTACATACCTGTGTGTGTTTTTACATGACAGTCCAAAGTCGACTTTACAGTAAAACTTTTTCCACATTCATCACATTTGTAAGGTTTTTCTCCCGTATGGATACGCACATGCCTAGCCAAAGATATTTGTTCTAATCATTATAAGGTATATTATGTTTATTAAAATAGCTAAGAAGTTTCAGTTAGGCTTCATTTTCAGTTAGGCCTCATATTCCTATAGAATTACTTTATGGTCTACATTCAATGTAGCTTAAGCACACAGTAAAAAACAATTTTTTTCTTTAATTCGCCTACAATATACTGTACTTTCCAAACTTGATTCTGAGCACAAATTAGGATATACATATTATAAATAATTTGACATAGGGGAAGAAATTGCTATATATAATCCACTTTTCTTTAATTCTGAGTCAATTGTTATGTTATGCCCAGAGTGGATTTGATTTAAATCGAGTTGATTTAAATCACAATTTAAATCATGATTTAAATCACTAGTAAAAAGGCTTGATTTAAATCAACTCGATTTAAATCATAATTTTTAAAGAGCAACTGTCATCTCTGCTACTCCTTTGACCCACTGTTGACTCACCGATAGTCCCAGTGTTGCAGAATATACAGCCTCATGCTACATAACTAAGCTCCATTTCATGCTGAATAAACTAAATTATTTATGTATCTTAAATAGAAAACTGTCTTACGATAGATTTTTACCCCAAGTTTTTTATTAAAATAAATTCAAGAAAAATAAAAAAAATCCGATTTAAATCAAAAAAATCCGATTTAAATTTTTAAAAAATCTGATTTTTTTTATTTTTTTAAAAAAAATCATTGATTTTTATCCACCCTAGTTATGCCATATTCTTCTATACAGCATTAAATGACTTTCACTTCCACTATTGGGCTGAGGGGGGGGGGGGGAGAAATTTCTGTGTTTTTATAACCCTGTATGGTATTTTCAGTTGTACTGACCACCAGGATGTAATATATATCTAGTTTCATCCTTATTAGGACTCATCAGACATACACCTGAGTCTCAATAAGCATGAAGCCAATCACATACTGCCTCCCAGTGGTTAGCATAACTTTGTAAAGAATAAAGAAGGGCAAATTATAATCTGAATAGAAAAGGATGATAAAAAATAATATTTAGCCAAAAAGTCCATAGATCAGTTGTCATTTAAGTAGTCAAAACCAATGCTTTGCTGCAGATGATCACAACTTTTATTTGTACCTATGAGAAAACCATTAAAATCTCAATTATCAGTGCATGCATTTAATTGTATCATTGAATATAAATTCTTCAAAAGTCATAAAACCTATGGCATTTTACTATCACTGCTAAAATCCAAAGAACCCGAGATAATAGACTATATTTTTATAGACTTTACTGCAAAATGCTTTTAAAACCCAGTTTCAGTATGACCAGCTTCTAACTGGAAAATAATGTCATCAAAATATTGACCATGCAGTTGATACTGCATGATAAATGAGATCCTGCCAACATTAAGAAGTCAGACTGTCTTGTAAAGAATTATTCAGAGATAGTACAAGCTAGTTGGTGTGGCAGGTGGTACTCATTTGCTCATGCTTATATGCAGATGATCACTAGAAGGTTGCCCCCCTCTTCCTCTAAATTAAGGATGAAAGAAAGTAAACCGCAAAGTAATATAATTCATATATCAAAACTAAAAAAAAATCTACATTCACTTACCTAACTAAGTCACTAGGTTTTTTAAAGCTTTTTGGGCAGTAAGTACAACAATTGGCATATTTTGGCTCAGCCTCCATTTCTGCTTGTTTGTCTTTGATTTCACTAATCCTGTCCTTTTCTGCTGCAGACTGGACGAGAACTTTTTCAGAGACAGTGGCACTTTCTTGAGGTCTAATTTTTGCAAGTTCGGCTGTTTCCTCCTCTGTGAATGTAATAACTCCTGGCCTAGATTTTCGAGAGCTTGTCTTTTCAGATGCTGTCTCTTCTTCTTCTACATAATAAAATAGGGAAGCAACACTTCTAAAGACTTAGTAATATCAAACAAACTTCTTGGATGTTAATGCAAAATCCAGTTATTCTTAGCAATTGTACAAAAATATAGACACTCCAAGGTTAAAGGGCATCAGAAATGTGTCTACAAGGCCACTACATGTTCTATGTCAACTAACAACATAATATTGTGCTGCATGTTCTTTCAGGCTATAAAACTTATACAATTCCAGGCAAAAAAAATCCTAAACTAATTTACTGCTAATTCTCAATTTACCTATACAATTGGGACCAGAATCTTTTTGGACAAACTAGCTGTTAATGGAGATGCCCATGACTGCTTTGCTCAATGACTGCTATCTTAGCACTCTAGGTTGTGTTTATTACGTGATCTCCCAGGTTGTTAAAAGAGTCAGAACAAAAGATCTGCCTGCTGAAACCCTGATAGCCCACCAAGGTCTTTCCTTCCCCCTCTGTGCACCAAGGATTTCAGTTCCGCTCTCCCCCCCGCCCACCCCCTTGCAACCTTCTCTGCGGGCTTCCCCACTGACTTTCTGGGGAAGCCAGTAGAGAAAATTGCGAACGACAATCACATGATCAGAGGGTGCTTGGCAACTGGTTATAAATGTGAGCCAACTGCCAAGTACTGAAAATACAGTCATGTGATGGGGGGGGGGGGAAGAGAGATCCAATATTTTACAATGGCCAGAAGTGCTTTATGAGCTGTAGAGCACTCTTTCCAAAACTGTAATAACTTTGAATGCTAGTTAAACAACCAGTCGTAAGTGGAGGCTAACTGTAATATGCTTTTCTGCTACACAGAGAAAGTTGCTTACCCCCTCCAGCTACCTCTCCACCTGTTGCTGCTGTTGAAGACACTGTTTGATGCTTTTTCATGTGTTTTTTGCAGTGAACTGTGGTTCTGAAGCTTTCATCACAAAATGGGCACTTGTAGGGCTTCATACTCATATGAGTTGTCATATGTCTAGTAAGGCTTCCATTGGTGGTGAAGGAAGTATTGCAAATACTGCAACTGAATGCTTTAACTCCTGGGGGGGGAAACAGGCAAATGTGAAAACTTATCCTGATGACTTCCACTTACCGTATTTTTTGGAGTATAAGACGCACCAGAGTATACGACGCACCTACTTTTTTTGGTTGTTTTTTTTAAAAAGTTTTTTTTAAATTTTTTTAGACAAACACACATACAAACATACAATGTATTTTCTTTGAACAGAGTATTTGGCTGGTTCACAAATTTAAACAGTGTTTAGTCATTTCAATTAAATTTACAATTTCTATATTTCCTTTTTGCCATATTTATTCCTCATCTATTTTTTTTTTAAAAAACCAATATTACCCTTCATTCTCATCTCTTTATCTTAATCAAATTCAATTTTTCCCTTCTATTCTATATTATACCCCTTCCCATTGTCATCTATTTTTATATCCATCCTCACATTGGTTAATTATTTAATATTACAATTGTTTAATACAAATTCAACATTTTCATATAAATCAATAGTTATAACTATCTTTTTTGTATATTAATCAATATGAATATGAATATTCCAATTATTTCCATGCAATCCAATTTCTTACAAATCAATTAATTATATTTACCAATAATGATAAACCAAATAATTTCCCCCATATATTCCTCCAAACCACAACTTAACCATTTCTGCTTTCAACACAATATAAAATTAATAGTATCTCAATTATTACAATTCCCTAGTTAAATAGAGCTTTTTTTCTTTTGTTTTAAAATCTTGAACTCCCCTCTTTTGCCCTAAATTTCCCATTGTTTGCACCTACCTTTTTTGGTGAGAAAAAAGAAAAAGAAATCTCTCTCTGCCTCATTTTGTCACATTGCAGCAAAGAACCTGCTTTACTTTCAGTTTCGTTTTTTCAGCATAGCTAGGGGAAAAAAATCTGCTCCAGCACTTTTTGCAGCAAGCAGGAGAGCCCTGCACAAAACAGCTGAGAGCAAATCAGCTGAGAATCGGGAGGCCGATCTAATCAACTTATGCTAATTAACCTATGCTGAAGCTGAAAGGAGCTGTTTTTTCGTGCTGTTTGCTTGCAAGAAGGTAACTGCTGCGAGGCACAGGCCAAAGGGTAGGGGCCAGTGGGTAGGCAGGGCTACATTCGGTGTATAAGACGCACCTAAATTTTCACCCCCTTTTGGGGGGTAAAAAGGTGCGTCTTATACTCCAAAAAATACGGTAGTTCCACATATGTATTTATTTTTTATTTACTCACCACATTTTTAATCTACATAAGGTAGATTATAAAGTTACTCCTCCCTTACAAAAGTATTCAAAACAATCCTATAAAATTTGTGTAATAAAGACTGACTAGTTGTCACCAAATGAGCTTCATGGCTGAGTGAGGATTTCAAATGTATTCTCTCATTATTACTTCAGTTTTTTTCAACAAGTCACTACACTGATACTGCTTTTTGTGAATTTATAGAAGACTCTGTAACTGGTAACTATTAATTCCGTTAATTAAATGGAATCTCCATGATCAAAGTGATATACATTCCACTTTCTGGAAATGGTCACGATCACTTACATAAATCTTTTCTTTGGATTGCACAGCAACTTTCAATAGATTATTATTGAAATGGTGAATGAAAGATGAATTAAATACAGATAGTCCTCGACTTGCAACAGTTCATTTAGTGACCATTCAAAGTTACAACAGTGAAAAAAGTAATCTATGACCATTTTTCACACTTACAACTGTTACAGCATCTCCATGGTTATGTGATCAAAATTCAGATGCTTAGCAACTGACTCGTGTTTATGACGATCACAGTGTCCTGGTGTCATAACCTTCTGACAAGCAAAGTCAATGGGGAAGCCAGATTCCCTTAACAATCATATTACTAACTTAACAGCTGCAGTGATTCACTTAACAACTATGGCAAGAAAGGTCATAAAATGGGGGAAAATTCACTTTTAACAACTGTCTCTCTTAGCAATAAAAATGTTGGGCTCAATTATGGTCCTAAGTCGAGGACTACCTGTATCTCCGGTCTTGATCCCATTGTACCGTCCATTTTAAATAAGCTAAAAGGATTTGCAAGGGAACCAAATATTACCAAAATTTCATCACCTGTATGTGTTTTCTCATGAGATTTAAGAACTCCAGAAGAGACAAATCCCCGACCGCACAGTTGGCATTTATAAGGCTTCTCCCCAGTATGTGAACGTACATGCTGCTTCAAGTGGCTAGATTTCTTGAATCCCTTATTGCAATACTCACACCTATTAAAATGAAAGTTTATGTTGGATAAAATGAAACAAAGGCATTGATGAATATCTATATGTGAAAATTTTAATTACAGTTTCTGACAATGCTAGAAAAACTTACATATAACTTTTTGAAATATGACATACCTGTAAGATCTTTTGCTTTGATCATCGTTATCTTCCAGAAACTGGGAACGCTGGGCATGCATCTCAAGGTCTGATGACTGATCTTGAACTAACCGGGTAGCCTGGTTATCAATACATTAAAATAAATCCTTTAAATATATAATGGATAATAAATAACCTCTGATTTAGCCCATAAGGGTAGAAGATTTAAACTCAAGGGATTCCAAAATGCCATAATCCTATTCTCATCCTACATTATTTCTCTGATTTAAATAAATGTTAATTTTGGAGAGAGAGAAAAATTACATATATGTTGCTTTTCTACCCAAATGCATTTTCAAGATGGCTAACTATACAATATAGAACACATAATCAAAATAAATCATGTAAAAGCAAATAAATACGATCTGGAATGAGCTCCCCCCGGAGATACGGGGGATCCCGGATCTACGCACCTTCCGTCGCGCGCTTAAGACTTTTTTATTTCATCAATGGTCTGGCCTAAATCTTCTCCCCTTTTTAAATGCAAATTTTAATTTGTTTTTAAATTATGGGGTATTTTAAATTTGTTCAGCCAAATTATTTAATTCGTTTTTATTCTATTTTAAATTTTTGTATTTATGTGTTTTATACTGTGGCTGTTCACCGCTCTGAGTCCTTCAGGAGTAGGGCGGTATAGGAATTTAAATAAATAAAATAAATAAATAAATAAAAGGGATCAATGAAAAAGGTATCCAACAATTAACTTTTATTTTATCAGTAAGTCAATATAAAAGTCAAAGCATATCTGAAAAGAAGTATGAAGATATAACAGGAAGAGAATTCTATCATCTGGGTTCCAAATGTGGATTTCCAGCATTTGGCAGAAGCAACTGAAAAGGCCTGCTATAGCATTCTTTATGGCAGAAGTATTTTTCAAATATCCTGCTTACAGGTTTTCACCTGTAGTCAAAACAGGGCCTAGACAAAGATTGGTAACCAGTAAAGTTGTAATAAAGGAGTCATAACCTTATTTACAACTGGGTCTGATGAAGAATTTCACTGCAATATAATATAGGAAGTCATCCAAATGAGATGAATTTAGCAGAAATTTGATACAAAATACAACTGATGAATACAACTGGTACATTTAATTATATAAAATAGACACTGCTGAAATATGATGCATCACTGTTTGGTTTGGTGGCAGCCATGCCTCAGATAGAAAGTTCATACAGAGAGTGGTAAGGACAGCTGAGAAGATTATAGGAAGCTCGGTTCCCATTATTCAGGATACTGCTTATAAGCACTATATGCTTAGAGCTCATAGCATTGTTAGAGACCCCACACACCGACTTTAAGGTCTGTTTCTGTTGCTTCTCTCTGGGAGGAGGTTTCGAAGTATTTCTAGCAGGACTACCAGATTCTGAAACAACTTTGTTCCCTAAACCATCCATCTGGTAAACTTGCAAGATTCGTTTTTCTCACTATGTACATGTATACATCCAAACTAGACTGTGTTGTTTCTCTGTGTCACATAATATATGTGGGTATACACATAATTTTGTATTTATTTATTTATTTTGTCACGTTCATGTGGGTATATTGGAGTTGGTGACCCGTTGAAAGCTGTATGCAATGAAATTTCATTTTAATGTATGCCAATCAGTGTACATTGAAAGTGACAATAAAACTATCCTATCCTATCCTATCCTATCCTATCTATCCTATCCTATCCTATCCTATCCTATCCTATCCTATCCTATCCTATCCTATTCTTATTCTATTCCATTCTATTCTAATCATGAAAAGGCAGTTTTTGACACCAGAAATCGAATTCTTCAAAACCACAATAAATCCTCCCAAATAATTCCTAATTTATATCTGTCTTTTTGACTGCAATCTTATCCACATTAAGCTTCTATTAGTTCTCCATTACCAAGCCAATCCATCTAAATCAGCTATTACATTCAGCACAATCTTCTGAAATTGGATCCAAGGATCTAACTGGATTTCTAAGACTTGGCAAAAAGATGCCTCTGAGCTCCTTTCCAACTAGGCATACTATGGCTCTGTTTTTAAATACCAGGCTTCAAGAGACTGACAAGAGACAGACATACAATTCTTTCAGTTCCTGATGATGATCCTCCATCAGAACTATTGCTATTTATTATTAGCCTTGAAAACACATAAAAAACAGATATAAATATCATCTAAAATCTCATCCAGAGCCCCAAATCAGAAAGGGCATAAATACTTTCTTCAATCTTTTAATAAATACTTACTACATTGATAGTGTCGGAGGCAGGAACCTGAAGCAGACTTGGTTGATGGTAGCTTGTTGAAAGAGCCTGAGATTCAAGAGTGCTTGAATCCTGAAGCTGCTGTACTGCTGGAAACTGACTTGGTTGACTGTAGCCATCATTAACTGTAAAACCTGGTACAAATACAAATGAACAAAACAACCCCCTATTTTTTTGTAACACAAACACACCTAAAACAAAACAAAAAAATCTTTCATAACTCAGGTTTTGCTAACTAAATGAGCTCTTTAATGTGATTCATATAAAATGGCATCTTGAAGTCGGCGAACAGGAATGCAAGGAAAATCCCTTTCCAGATATCTGGGACAGATCCAAGTTTGGCCCAAATTATTGCACTGGTCAATGATCCTTCACTGTCCTCTTTCTTGGCAAGATTGTGACATATTGTTTCAAAGTTTATGTAAGTGAATACCACCACAGTATCATATTTTAAAAGCCTGACGCATCACCATCTGGATATAATGGGACAGCTGAATGTTAGTGATCCTGACAGCATTAGCATTAGCTGATCCATACATGTATTACCTCCCATTAGGGTCCCCTTCACCAATAAAATCAAAAGGTGAAGCTAAGGATAATTAAGGTAAGTGTAGGTATGATTCTATAGAAATAGGGGAAGATAGTCCATCTAGGAAAAAGGAAACCAGAAGACGACAATGACAAACTATTTACTGCTGACAAGAAAAGTATATAAACATTGTTCCAATATGCTCAGGTGGCAGATGATGACACATTTTCCCCAGTACAGACTGGCCTTCTCTTTAAATCTGAGATCCAAATCAAAACTGCAAGAAGATTGATTACGTATACTCTCAATCCTGAAAGAGGAACTCCTTATTCCCCCCCGCCCCCTTCCATTCAATCGTGTCGTTTTCAGAGACTGGACAATTCCCTGCGGTTTCTTCAGCAAGTGTCTTTTTAGAAGTGATTTTTGCCATTGCCTCCTTTCTAGGGCTGAGAGAAAGTGACTAACCCAATGTCACTCAGCTGGCTTTGTGTCAAAAGCAAGGCTAGAACTCAGTCTCCAGGTTTCTAGTCTGATGCCTTAATTGCTACACCAAACTTGCTTTCATAGTAATATCCTGAAAGAGGAATTCCTTATTTAGAAGGACACATATAACTGGAACACAGAATGTGAGATGTGTGAAATAAGAGAAACCTGGAATTATGAAGTAGGAAATCAAGCTTTCTAAATTCGAAGCTTCAGAAAGAAGTTAACATAAATAGACAGGGATAGGCCTCTTTAAACCACATTATACATATATTATCCAAAGCATGACACTATATGAAAATATGGAATGACAGATGGCAATCAAGAGATCACTGGAATGTATTTGGAATAGCTACAGATTATCGCTAGAGATAGTGTGATATAAGGAATATGTGATCATGCCAACTTGATGTCATCTAATCAACCCTACATATTTGCTGTAGAAAAACAGGGATCCATAAAATCAGCAATATCAAATGAAGAACAATGTAATAATAGCTCATTATTATAATAATGGCTGTGGAAATATAGAAACTATATTTTCCAAACCTAGAAGAAAAGAACAAATGTGGAAACATTTTAAAAATTTACTAAATAGCCATAGTAAGGTCACTTACCTTTCATTTTCCTTCTTTTTTACAGTCATTTCCACAGAACATAAATTGAAGTTTCCTTTAACTCAGAGCCATTCAAATTTTGAATTCATGTACACATGCATGTGTCTAAGAGGTTGACCCGGTACCCTTTATCTTCCTTATTACCCACCAAATAAAGCAGGAACAAATATTAACATAAGTGTGTGCCCTAATCTAAAGAAAAAATAATCACACAACAATTCTCCTCAAATTGAATCTTCATCCTAGAGCATTGTTTCCTTTTAAATGATGTAATTTACAAATGCGACACTGCACATTGAAAAGCACTCTCTCTTTGAAGTCACTGTTTCCCTGCTACTGCTTCCTTTTCTCAGAAAGAACAGTTCCACTAAAAAGCGGAAAGAACTGTTGAAAATGCAGTGAAGGGAGGATGCAAGAACCTTCCATATTTACTTGTTATAAAATCCATGGCTACCATTGACCTGGAAGTCTTTAAAGCAGATTGGAAAATCATTTGCTTGGTGTTATTATATGGCAGCTGAATCTGAGTGGCTTTTTTTTCTTCACAATAGGCGAATTTGAACAATGAAGTCTTGGCTGCGTAAACCAGGATATGCATGAGCTTTATGTGTACCATCTTTTAATCCCTTTCTGCTCTTCAGATTTATTGAAAAATGAGTCATGAAGCCTCCCATTGGTTCAAACTGGGGAAATTGTGCTTAACAAATTCTTATATCAGGATATAAAATCCATCTTTAAAGCAGATTTAAAAATAACTACATTTAGAAATAATGAATGCCCAATTTAGATTAAGAATCACAATGAGTGGTTACCAGACTGTTAATTGTTAGGTGGTAGTAGTAGTACCAAAGTAGTATTATGACCATGTCAGACAAAATAACATCAAGGTCTATTTCGAAAATAAAATAGGTAGGAGAAAATAATAAAATACATATGTATTAAATACAAAAAATGAACTTTTGAATAAATATATTGCCTTTACATAAAATCCAGATCTCTTCAATATAATGGATTTTTAGCTGAATTGCCTAGTGTTGGCCGTTCTGCTCACAATTTATATATTATAGTCAAATAGAACAAGCTATGATTAAGGGCTCAATGGGATGTTGTTTCAAATCGGGATTTTAAATATCTAAGCCTAAACGGGGTTTAGAGTTGATAGTTGAACAAAACGTGAGCAATATCTTTGATGGCAGGGGCACTCCTTATAGATATCCTTTCATGATGTAACAAGTGATGAAGCATCCAATTTAGCCATGGAATTCAGCAACTCTTGCTCTAGGATAGACTTTGTTAGGAATTGCATGAAATTATTTTTCAATTTGGAAATTGGTTTTGTTTTTAGCCAGCCAATGTAAAGAACTTTTTTTTCTTTTTCTTTCTCTCTCTCTTTTTTTGCCAATACCTGCATGTCTGGGCACTGATATCTAAGACTCTGTTTAAAATTTTCCTTTACTTAGAAGGCGGTTGAGAGTAAATATTTGATGGAAAATCCATGCTGCAAAATTAATTTTGGCAGGTCAACTTACCCAGGAGGTAGGCTGAGCTATTTATTCAGCATGCTTGCATATAACATTAAACCAGAATTTTTAAACTATGGTTTATTGAAAAAGTCATAGAGTTCAAGTTTGCTAAATTGAATAAACTGACAAACCACAATCTGGATTAATGTCCTATCTGAATCAAGTGGCAAAGAAAATAAAAATAAAAATGAGTACATGAAATTTATATTTATATCCTGGTTTATTAAGCCATGGTTCAATAGACCAAATTTAACAGTGTGGTTAATAATAGGGTCAACAGTTAGTGTGAGTCATTTAATTATTGTTCTATGCAGAGAACAATACTAGAAACAGTGAGAAGTTGATTTTGTTCACGTCTAAAGATCAATTGTTTAAAAGAGAACAAAATGACCTGCATTTTAATTCCTAGTATTCATGAAAGAGACAAAAGTATTCAAATCCTGTGTGCTCTGACAATGATTTTATTTTAAAATAGCATGTATATTTCAGCACTTGTATTCATACAAAAATAGTTCCCAGAACTAACAAATCTCCTATGTATTAAACAGAAATACAATAGTTCTCCAAACAAAACTATGTAATGAAAAATATTAATGAAAGAGCCTTTATAATATTTAAAGAAATTGAAACTGATACTATTTTATATGTATGCATCATTAAGATGAGATATGGGTCAAACCTTTTAAGCTGTTAAGATTTCTATCAACTCTTCCTTTATTTTAATGGAATTGTATCACATTTAGATTTAACTGTACTGAAAGGCTCTTGCAGTGAGAAAATATATTCTAACTCTGAAGGGTGCAAAAATAATCTATCAAAAGGTTATAATGTAACAATCATAGTTATAACAGAAGTCATTTATGATTCTGCTCCGTTTTTGTGCTATTTCTGAGTGTTATCCTTATGGATCTAAAAGCTGTCCATCAGGAGGAGCAATTATGACATGTAAAGGAGAACTGTGGAAAGAGCAGGAGAAAAGTGCCAACTTGAACCGTCATCTAATAACAGAGCAAGTAATGTTTTGCAGGTAATGTGGAATCAACGAGTGATACCTTAGAACAATGTTGTCTAGCAGAACAAAGAAGTAAAGAGACAATGACCTGAACTGAATTTTCCTCTCTTGACTAGTAGAAAAGAAAATGGGAAAGAATGAAACACATATCCAGACAAAGGGATAGGGTCCACCATTTTAAACACATGTGTCCATACACACCTACCTGAAATTCAAAATTTCTGAAGGGCTCCAGGAACTTCAAGGAAACTCCAAAGTATGGAAAATCTGTAGAGGGTATTCCAAGTTGAATAGGAATTGTGTACAATATAGACTTTTAATTATTCCATCTTAGTATTTACATTTTAAGGTCCTTGGTCAAATATAATAATAATTTTTTAAAAAAGCAAAAAACTGTACAAATGATTCAGTATGCATTCTAATTCTAAATGCAAAAGGTTGGCAGCAAATTATATTTTACGCAAATTTATTGCTGCTGAAGATCAGTCTAGCTAGGCAGCACAATCTATTTCAGTGTACACAAAGACTGAAAATCTTTAGAAACTGCTCAGGGGGTGGGGTTGGGCAAAGAGGGAAATATAGGAAATTACCATACTTCTCTTGTTGGAAGCTTCTATTCTGTTCTCTTTTTGAGAACAGAAGCAGAATTTTCATCTGCAAAGGATTACCTTTGGATGGAACTCATGGAAGATAAACTTTAAGGTTCACAGATTAGCAATTAAATAAAAATAAATAACTGGACTTTAGCCTCTAGCAATGCAACTGCATAAGTTCTTACTGCCTTCTATATATAACATTTTGGAATTGAAATAAATTGCTCATAAAGCTGACACCTTTAAAATGACTGTATCTTTACCAACCTTGTGATAATCCTTGCTGATCAAACGATTGCTGTACTATTGTTTGCTGCTCAAATTGGTTTATATTTTCTTGCAGTGCATGCTGGGATGTCACAAATCTATCTGAAATTAAATATATATATTTGAAAAGGAAATGACATTAAGTAATTCAGCAACTGCTGCAGAAGTTTAACAAAAAAGAAATCTCTGATTTAACAGACTAATGGAGAAAAGCATAATGTCTGTTAAATCCAAGTGATTTTATCCATCATAAAATAGTGACACACATGGATAGAATGGTGAACAATATTTCATAGAAATATACACTGTATGGACAAATGGTATCCTCACAATATGTATTTTTACATCAATCTAAAGATATCTACATAGGACAAATTCTGGTTGTTGCTTCCCAAGTTCACAAATAAAATCCATTAAATTGAGGATTACTTTAACTGGAAAAAGATGATAAGTAAAACAGGAAATTATAAAAGTCTAATTATTTTCTACTTTGATATTTTTAAAACCCTGCCACTTAACTATTATTTATCTTCAAAGTATCTTTGAATTGTCAAAAAAGTACTGCTAAGGAAAGAAATTCCAAATATGGAATTTGGAAATTTAATATATACCTATCCCCTTTTCTTAGGAAAACCCTTGATCTAGGCAATACAATGCTTATTTAACACTTTAGCTCATTGATATCACCATCAGTGATACAACCCTGAAGATTTTAAACCTGTAATTAGTACACTCAGTAGTTTACCTTCCTCTTGACCTAATGACTGATCAGTCAACTGAGGTCTGAGTCCGGCTTCTTCAGTGTCAACAACCTGCTGCTGTTCTAAATCTAAAATAGCTTCCTGATCTGTTGCAACGGCTTCAGTTTGCTGCAACTCTTCACTTTCAATTTCCACTTGCATTTGAGTAGAAACATGTATATTCTGCTGATCTACAGCTGTGTCATCAATGGAAGCAGCTTGCTGATGTTGCTGAAGCTGCTGGGCGAGCTCATACCTAGAAGAAAAGGAAGAAACATTTTTTACAATGTCAACACATTAGAACTTTGGACGCATTATAGGCGAAGATATAGGTCTCTAAAGAAGGCTCTTCTTTAATGCTGGGAAAGGTGGAAGGAAATAGAATAGGACAATTAAAGTAAGGTAGATGGACTCAAATCACAGCAGCAATAAATAAAGAACTGAAAGACCCAAAGGATTAGGTTGGGGACAGATCATGGAGAAAATCTATTTATGTGTGGTTCCCAAGAACTGACACAAACTTGATATAATATAATCAAATCACTCAATATAGCTACCATACTTTTCGGAGTGTAAGACGCACTTTCCCCCCTCCTAAAAGTGGGTGAAAATCGTGGTGTGTCTTATACACCATATGTTGCTGAAGCCCTGCCCACCCGCTGGCCGTTTTCGGCCTCTGCACACCCCACTTTAAACCCATTCCAGCACATCACCGCCTCCGTGTGTCATATTTTTGGCCTCCACGCATCATATTTACGGCTAGTTCCAGGCAGCGGGGATCGGCGGCAGCAATGGCGGGTCTAAAATGGGGCGTGCGGAGGCCAAAAATGAGATGCACGGAGGCCAAAAACGCGACGCAAGGAGGCGGCAATGGGCTGTGGCAATCCCCACAGCCTGGAACAGCTGATTTGCTGTATTCCAGGAGGCTGATCCAACCACCAATCAGCTGCTCGTGCTGAATCAGGCTACGATAACGTGCTGAAGCTGACCAGGCTGTTTGCTGGAAGGATGCTAGCCAGATGAATACCGATGGATGCTGGTAGGCAGAGGCAGAATTTTTTTTTTCTTGTTTTCCTCCCCAAAAACTAATGTGTGTCTTATGCTCCAGAGCGTCTTATACTCCGAAAAATACAATAATTTGAGCTACTTCCTGAATTTCCGCAACCTGCCCACATTTCTACTTCTGCTATATTATAAACTTGAAAGTACTAATGAAGCTAAGAGAAACTAACAAGGAATTAAAGTTAATAATAGGAAGTTATCAAATTAGCAGAAATATACTTAGCTACTATATCATGCCCACAATAAATATATTTAAAAAACAAGTGATGATTTTTTTCTTTTTCTCATCCTGTATTTTCACTTTTAAACTGATCTACTCATTAAAAATAGTTGTTTGTAATTCAGCCTAGGTTCCCCGTCTCAAAAAATGACTTAAAAGTTCTTTCAACAACTTGAATTTACTGACAGGCCCCATAGAATTTCAAAAGAGCACTGTATAACAGCTGAAATTAATTATAGTTCAGGACTGAATTTCAAGATACACAAACCTGTGCGTTTTCATATGTTTTTTGCAATTTAATGAGGTTTTGAATGTTTTTTGACAATACGGGCACATATAGGGTCGAAGGTCATTATGGATGCCCATGTGCCTCCGTAGACTCCCTCCAGTGGTGAAAGCTCCATTGCATATAAGACACTTGAATGCTTTTAATCCAGTGTGGGTTCGAATATGCGCTTTTAGCACTCCGGCTGATACAAAGCCTCTTCCACACTGAGAACATTTGAATGGTTTTTCACCAGTGTGTGATCTTTGAAATAAACCAAAGAAAAAAGTCAGAGGAACAGATAGGGAAATAAATACTAAAGAAATAGCAATTAAAAGAGAAAAGGAGAGACATAAATAAGTTATCAGAAATGGCACCTGCAACAGTCTCCTGTTCAAATTTTTACTCCATTCCCTTTCCTCTTATTTTCTTTTCCTCTTAATCCCAAATCGGGATTTATCAGTAATTATGCTCAGCAAATTTCAAGTCCTCACGAAGGGTTTATCTTTTGCTTTACTATTTTTTGTATATCCTTGAGGTCCAGCTAATTGAGAACTCCCCTTCCTTGCATTGACATGTGTTTGAATACAATGAATTTCACAGGTGCAGCAGAATTTGTAACGTCATCTTTGGCAGAGAAAACACATTTTCTATAGCAAGATAAGAGGCTTCCTATTTTGAAATATTTACCATTCTTAAACTCTTCTAGTTCAGAAATATGCCTAGGTCTCCTTACATGCATTGCCTGTTTTAGACCTCTTCACAGAGGTGCAACAACATTCAAGTCTGGGAACCATAAAGTCCATTCCAAAACATTTTTTTTCTATAAGTCTTCATGGTTTTTATATATATATATACTGTATATATGTATATGTACTAATTTTATTTTCTTTTTGGTTAAACAAAAATAAGCACAATTGTGCTGTCTTAAAGTTTTAATGCTGAGTATTTCTTGAAATTACCAAAATAAGATTTGCAATAGGGAGCTTGAAAAACAAGAAAAGAATCATTTGTTCTTCTTTAATTTTTATAATAATTCAAAACATTCTATTTTTAAGTAGAATTTACCGGATATGTTGTTTAAGATGACAAGACTTCTTATAAGCTCTGTGGCAGTAATAGCATTTATATGGCCTGTCTGCTTCATTCACAAAATTATTATTGAAATAATTTTGGAAAAATTGGCTATTCCTTGGGATTGGCTGAATAAGACCTGTAGAAAGAATGGCAGATTAATGCTATTTTAAAGCAAAATAATAATAATAATCCTTCCAATGTTTACTATATTCTGGTTCCTAAACAGAAATGAAAATTATACTTTCTTCATAATTTTTTTACTTAATCTATATAAAATTCTCAAGAGGGCAGTATGTTGTACTAGACCAATGATAATGGAGCTTTCAAACACCTGTGCTTATGAATGCAGCAAATTCTTAAAGCAGCCATGCCTTTTCTAGGAGCACATGGATGTCCTCTGCCTCTTCCATGCAGGTCTAGGAACCAGACACATTTAAGAAATTGAAGGCTGGTTTTACATTTGTAAGCACACCTACTCCGAAGCACTATTTTGTCTCCAAAGGTGCAGCATAGCACTACCCTTTGATTTATGTGACTAAAATATTTATAAATATTCCTATGTATCAATTTTAAGAACCCTTTTAAAAAAGAATGTTTCCAACCAAAAATACCAATTAATTTATCCACGACTAAGATAGCCCAATTATTAAAACTTACTAGGCTGCTTAAATATCAGGAGATATTTACAAATGTGAATAATTATTTTCTTATATCTTCCTACACTGAATTTTGAAAAACAGAACCTTTAATAAAATTGTGTATCTGTAAATCTCATGAAAGAAGTTTATCTTATATACAGCACAACATACTGAATTTATACCCTTGATAAAAAGCAGTTTTACTCTAGTGTATCAGCACTGCTTAGCCAAGATAGAAATAAAATGCAGATAAAATACAGTTCCTATTCCGATATAATGTATTTATATTTAATAAGGCTTTGCAAAGCATTTGAAAATAATCTGTATGGAGGAAACTTTCTAAGCTGTCAGAATTAGCACAACTTTTTTAACTCTTTTGAAAATAAGTGCGCTTGTTTGATCAAGTGTACACATTCCTTTCACTTCTACTCTCTTCTAATTAAATAATGAAATCTTTTTCCAGCAAAATTATGTTATACACTTTACCTAAATCTGTGATGAGGATTGGTTCTTGTAAAGGAATATCAGGTACTGGCACATTGCTCTTGCCTATTCGAATTTTTGCAGGTTTCCGCTGATGCCGCATCTTTCTCAGTTCAGTATGTTTAAAGTGAGAAGCAATGTGTGTCTTTCTGTGGCCTGAAGTTCTAAACTTTTTGTCACAATGTGGACAAGCAAAGGGTCTAATACCTACAAAAGACAAAGAGATTACGTCTTTATTTCAACTTCTAAAAATAAATAAGTAAAAAGATAAGGTAAATAATCAAATATGTTTAACTCATTCAAAAGCTTTGCCTTAAAAAATTTCTATTATTTAAAATTTAACTTAATTATTTAAAATTTAATACTACAAATCCTGCTTTCCCCAGCATGTGGACATAGATGGTCTTGTAGGATCACGAGACAGGGTAGACAAAAATTGATTTTTTTAAAAAATAAAATAAAAATCAGATTTTTTTATTTAAATCAGATTTTTTTTATTTTTATCAAATTTATTTTAATAAAATGCTTTTGGAGTAAAAATCTATCTAAAGATAGTTTTCTATTTAAGAAATATAAATAATTTAGTTTATTCAGCATGAATTGGAGCTTAGTTATGTAGCATGAGGCTGTATATTCTGCAATATTGGGACAGTCGGTAAGTCCACGGCGGGTCAGAGGAGTAGCAGAGACGACAGTTGCTCTTTAAAAATCATGATTTAAATCGAGTTGATTTAAATTAAGCCTTTTTACTAGTGATTTAAATCATGATTTAAATCAAGTTGATTTAAAATCCACCCTGACGAGAGAGAACAAATGTTTTCCACAAAATATAAGCTTCACCTACCCAATCCTTGCCCCAATGTGCAACATGCAGAGCAAACAAAGTACAGCTGTATATGTAAGTTGAAGATGTGCTCTGCTCAAAATCTTCCCTCTGAGCATAGAAAGTACTCCAAAAATCCTGAATGGCCCATGCCTTCCCCAAAGTCTAAAAACAGAATTTGCCCAGCACCTTAACTAAGATGCCTGCCTGTATGAAATAAGGATAAGGCTTCAGATAAGACCCCAAAGGTGCTTTTCCAAAAGGCAATCAGACTTTCTTCCAAAGAAAGTCCAGCTGCCTTTAGGAAAAACACTTTTGGGACAATCATAACGATTGAGAATCTCCATAAACATTTCAAATAAGACGTGTTTAAGGCTCCACAGTAGCCAAATTGGATCCAAAGTCTCTACCACTTGTCTGCACAAACACTGTAATATGAACCCAGAGAAAGTCAATAGTACACAATTTATAGTTCTATTGGTCCTTTCTCTCTGGGTTGACATATATTAAATTTAACATAAGTAAGCAACAGTTATATTTTACAATAAAAACATGACACTGTTGGTCCTGCTTTGCTATGTTTGATCTGAACACAGCTGACAAGCAAATAGGGTTATGACACAGAAAATTTTTATTTTTCTTTTTTGCTAAGATTAAACATAAGCAGGGCTTCAAAACATTAGAAGTCCAGTTGCAGGATTTTACCTGTATGCAAGCGAATGTGTACTTTCAAACTTCCTGAGGTAGAAAAGCACTTCATACAGTACTGACACTTAAAAGCCTTAATGCCCGTGTGCGTTTTTATATGTGCTGTGAGAGTACTCTTCACGGCAAAGGCCCGGAAACACTGTGGACATTTGAATGGCTTTTCATGAGTGTGAATGCGTATATGCCGTACGAGATCACTGGGTTTTTTAAATTCCTTAGAGCAGTATGGGCAAATATGCCATCGTATTCCGTTCTCCTCACGTATGGAACCTGAAATATAATTTTAGAGTAAACAATTTGAAAAGGTTGACATGCTAATTGTGAAAGAAAAAAAGACTGGAAATTGAAATGCACTTAAGGTTACATTTTGGCAAATGTCATCAAGCAACTGTGACATTAATTGGGAGACTGAATTGCTCACTATTAAAGGAATAATGTTTCAGTGAAACAGATTATTATAGCTACCCTATGAATTAATCAAAGTAAAGGGTTCTGTAAGTTAGTTTGACTTCAGATCTGACAGCAGTTCCTGTAAAGATATGGATTATATTTTTCTAGATCTCTCTAGAGCAGGTTTTCCAGCCTTGGCAACTTTAAGCCTGGTGGATTTCAACTCCCAGAATTCCCCAGCCAGCAAAGCTTTCTGGACAGACACCCTTTGACAACATTCTCCAAATGATTAAGCAGATTTTAAGGGTTCTCTTTGTATCTAGAGGAGACTGCCCTTTCTCTTAGCATGCATAACTCTGGAATAGAACCTGGGGTAGAAGGGAGGGCTTTCTCCTTATTTTTTTCAACTTTTCCCCACCTGTTTAGAGGTCAGATTGACTAGGAATGGCCCTTTACAGTACAGTACAGTATGCCTTGATCCTACAATTTACTAGATATGCTAGCTCTAAACAGAAAATAGTTACACAACACAATGTCTATAGAGACTTTTTTTTACTTTAGAAACCTGTCAAATAGTGAACAGAAAAGATATATTCAGCTTGTAGTACTGTACAGAAAGGCAACCAGCAGTGATAATGCTACACTATATATTGCTAAATAATGCAACATACAGTGTATGTTGCTGTAAATGTGTGAAATTTGCATTTTACAGAATACTAGGAAATTTATAGAATGCCAACAAATGAGACATCAAAGTATGAAATGCTTAATATTTCACACATTTCATATGCATTCTATGCAATGGCAAAAGGCAAACTGGCAAAGTATAAAATACTCCCGCTAAAATGCCATTCTAGCTTTCCTTGTTGCAACAAGTAGGTCAATAACCCTAACCCAACTCTGACCCTATGTTGGGGTAAACCAGGTGTCTCGATAGAAAAACACTTAATATATATAAATATATATATAAATAACAGCCATTCCATTCTTTGCCTAAAAACGCCATTCATTCTATAAGATTTCCTAGGCATTCTATACAATGCCAGCTTTTCACACATTGACGGTAACATAAATACTAGTAAATAATGCTTATGTATACTGTAGAGGACAGAATTAACCTTTCGCCATTACCAGGTAAAAATGGGGATTTTTTCTTCAAAACCCTTTTCTCTTTTTTATCTACTTTCTCTGGGTTGTCTCGCTCTTTAACTTGTTCCGTATTGCTGGAGTTCACTTGATGGCCGGAAAGATTCTGAGCATTTGAAGCTTCTTCTGGACTTGGAGGAGTCTTTGTTTCACCACAGTCAGTATTTGCTGAAACTGGTATTGAGGATAGCCCACTATTTTCCAAGGCTTGCTAAGACAAACATAATGAATTAAACTGAGAGCAAGATTCATGTGGAACTTTCAAACAGACAAAAATATTTTAAACTGGTTTGTTTTTCAGAGTTGTCTGATTTATTTCACCCTTTCAAATTTTATCTCAATTTCAACACTTCACAGCTTTCTGTTTTCTCTATTCTCTAAGTAAGAAAAGCATAGTAAAAGTGTAAAGCTCTATTTAGATTCCAACAAAAGTAACAACCCAGTTGGCCAAAAGGGGAAAGCATTACTTCTAACACTTTCAATCCAGAAGCAACTAGAAATTTGCTGAAAGGTTTCGTTCTTCAACAACTAAGAAAAATGGTCACCTCATTCATGTTCCCCTGCTCATTTTAAACAGCATTTTGTCACATAATATCATCATTTGTAAGATACATTTTTCTATTTTTATAGTCATATTAATGCTGAAAACTGGAGTTTCACAGGTATTTTGAAAACCCTGAATCCAATAGGAAGAAGTACCAACAGCTGCCAATGGCATTCCTGTAAGAAAACAGCATTCAAGTAGCAATATTTGGGTGAGGATAATGCTCTTGTGGGAATTCAACATTTTTCCTTTCTAAAACAATCACAATCACAACTTAGTCCTGTTTTCAGCCACCGGGAGTAGTCTGAATTTCGAGCACCTCTGCCAAAGTCCCAAAGGTGCTTTTCCAAAAAACAACTTGACTTTATTGGGCTTTTTTCCTCGACAACATTTCACTTCTCATCCAAGAAGCTTTTTCAGAACCGAAAAAACTCAAGAAGGTCCAGTTGCCTTTTGGAAAAGCACCTTCGGGACAACCATGACCTGGATGATTGAGAATCTCCATAGGCAAAGCATTTCCTGAATCCACATGAGAGAGAAATTAGTCTGGGATGCTTTGATTATTCCTTTCTTCCAAGTAAGGAGACTGCAATATGTTAAAAGACAAGGTGAGGATTCCAAACAGGTTACCCTACCTGCAAAATATCTCTGTTGATTCCCACAGCCATACTGAGTTGCTGACTAGATGGCTGGGATGGATTATTTTCCACTGGCTCTGACAATTCAAGCAGTTGTTGAATGACATCAGTTACTGATTGCTGACCTTGATGTCCTGCAGCTGGAGTTATTGGATTTTCTGCCTGTGGATAAGTCATTTGTGAGTATACAAATGTGATTTGCAAACACATGTTAGGTATTACATTTGGAATTAAACTGATATTTTAAAATAAAATTGAACCATACTGTTTAATAATCCAACCACAAGCAAGGAGCAATATTTAAAAGCTGAACAAAAACATTAATTTTACCTTACCAAGGCACTACTTCTGCAACGTTAAATTCAAACATGTTTCACAAACATGAAATTTTTCAGAGAGACGTATTATTTTTAAAAAAGCATATAGGCCTAAATTAATTACCAAAAAAAAAAGGCCAGTTCATTAACTGGAGCTTTATTGCATAACAAAATCAAGAAAGGCACATGTACTGTTTTATAAACCATGTAATCTAATAACTTTAAAATAATGGAAGGAGGCTTGATAATAGCATGAGTGCTCTGCTGTGAGAAAATATTTTATGAAATGTAACTATTCTAGTGCCCTGTAACTTTAGGCTCATTCCATTATAAATGTTTGTGGGGATACTGTTAAAGCTGAACAATTACTAGCAATAAAAAATATTATCCGTGTCTAAAAAGGTAATAAAATCAGTGATGGCCTACATGCATAACCCAAATTTAAAAAATTGATAGAGATAAGATTTATTGTTTTCTTGGGTTTTGCTTTTTGTATTCTTTTAAATTCTTATTATACATACTACTAAGTGTAATGAGGAGTATAAGCCCCTGAATCTTTTGAACTGAGTGTTATAGAAACCCAGTAAAATATATAAATAAATAGTAAGTATCTGCATGTATAATTCTCTGCCAATAGAATAACTAGTCCTTACTGTTCTGGCACTGTAATAAAAATACCTGTTCTGTTAAGTGCCATGAGCTGGAATGGAATTGTGAGCACACAAATTGATAATAAGTAAACGAACCTACTTCCCTTGGAACAGCAGATTCGTAATTTTTAAGATTTTCTGTACTTGGCATACTTTCTGGTTCTGTAGATAGCTGAGAAATTTCAAGTTCTACAGAATGCTGCCATAAGTGCTCTGTTTCCGAAGTACCTCTGAGTGCATTGTTGCTGATTTGTTAATATTTCACAACAGCTAATTATTTGCAAGAACCTTCCTACCTATTACTCCAACCTATTACTTTAAAAATATATTCTAAGTGTGCTGATTAGAAGTTCCCTAATGCGTTACTTTAACACCTACCCTGTAATTTATTCAACTTCACATTTTAACTATTTTAACTGCATAGGGCACTTTGTGAAAAAGTAAAAGCAGAAAAGCAAACAGTTAAAAAAAAATCTCAGATATCTAATACATTTAATCTCTTGTAAACTACAAATACTATTGATTTCATGTCTAATTTTAGGTTATTTTCAGGATCATTTTATTCCTTGCTGATTCCAATGGTGTTTGCTAGATAATCTGTTTCTGGCCTTTCTGGAATTTTTGGTATTCATATTGGCTATTACATCTGAAGTCCACATACTTTTTTGAGCATGATTTTGGCAGCGTTTGTCTTCTATTGGATTACATTTGACTTTTGTTTTAAATAGGCATCCAGTAATGTCATGAATAGCCGTGCTAATCTCCTTTTTGCTGCTAAATTGCAATGGAAGAATGCTCAATATATACCCCCGTTATGAAAATTGGTAGATCACTCAGCATTCCTGTAAATGGCACAAGATTATCCCTATTTGGTAACAGCAAATTCACAAATACCATAAAGTCCTTTAAAATCTCTCAAGGATAACTGTATCTCCCTGAGACAATTAGGTGGAATACATGAAATATATAAAAAGTTCTGCAATGAGTCCCTTATGAGATGTTACAACAATAATAATACCTCGTTAAGGTTAGAAGCTGAATACTTACATTTTTCCATTTATTGTCCACAGTCTGCAGTAAATTAACTGTTGTTAACGTCAATGGCTGAGCCACCGAATCCTATTTTAAGAAATATATATATATATGCTATATAAATCTACTTTTCGAAACAAAACATGGTAAAGTAATAAATTACAGAATTAGTTTCATTTAGGACTATGTTAGGATAAATCTGTTAAAAGTCCTGATATAAAACATCTAGAGAATTTATTGACTGAAATTATTGAATATTTATTTATTTAAGGATGAAAAAACATTAACATGTTTTTCTTTAAGACATGACTAATAAGTGCCAATTATTATTATTATTTTGAAAACTGAAATGTTTTTTTTATGTGTCTGTACTTCTGGTCAGAGAATACCAAGAAAATTTCTGTTTGCTTTTTTCTATCAGTATGTTCTGATCAAAATCAGTAGCGACACATGAAAAAATTATCAGACTACTATTAAAGTGGAGTAAGGCTTTCAGTTGAGGTCAAAAACATCCCTTGAAACAAAAGTTAACACATTTATACATTCTGCAAATATTTACTGGGTCATGAAGATGGTTTTAATTAAGAGAAAATGCTCTAAAAACTCTGCTTTGTAAAAACATTTATGAGCAATACCAAGAAAAGCAAATGATTTCCCTATTGTGAAACTAGTCTATTGTGGACATGAAGAATAACTATTTTCTAGCAGGCTCATTTTGACTTTTCGATAGATTTAGAAGAACATTTTGAAACTGCATTAAAATTCTACAGAAGTTCACAGAAGTATTTTCTGACTCTCCTTCCCCACAACTCTTTGAAGGGTCACTTTGCATATGTCACTTCAACAATCAGTGGAAAGATTTTGTTTTTTTTTTAAAGTAAGTAATAATAAAATTTCTGTACATTTATACATGACCTAATAGTATATAGCGTATTATACCATCTAAGCAAAATTATAGCACACAATATAATGCAAGAAGGCAAAGATATTAGAATATAAAAGTTACCGTTGTAATATGAGCTGTTTCTGTAGTAGAGTTTGTTGTGTTTTGTGTGGAGCTCATATGCATCTTGCTGATATGTGTATTTAAGCTGCCTAAACTTTTGAAAATACAACTACACTCTGTACAATTATACATAGGGCCATTCTTTACCTTTAGAAACAAAAGAAAGAATATATGTTAGTACATATATTCTTATGTACGAAAATTATTACATCGGTACTTAATATACACTATTTTGTTATAATTGGTTTTATTCTGAAAATAATTTAAATAAAATCAATCCTATATGATAAAACATCTCTTTTGTTCTTGAGTTGCAGGATTGTCAAGCACGCTGTGATCAAAGACAGAGGGGTTTGAAAAAGCATGATGCATGGAAAAGAAGGCTAGCTTCAGTATTGCAGTATCTACTTCACATTTATCTGAGAGGGTCTATAAAAATTCACCATAGCCAACTTGCTGCAAGACAACTCGCCATGGCCATCCTGCCACAGAACAACTCACTACTGGACAAGAGTTACACTAATATCAAAGACATGGTGGAACAGAATCATTAAAGAAAGGATGCAGAAGGAGTGACAGAATGAAATGTGAATGGCAAAAATTAAAATACCATATTTTTCAGAGTGTAAGATGCACTTTTTCCCCCTAAAAGAGGGTGAAAATTTGGGTGCGTCTTATACACTGAATGTAGCCCCACCCACCTGCCGGCCCCCACCCTTTTGGAGGCTGCAAACCTTCCAAACAGAGAGCCTCTCAAGCAGAATTTTTTTTTTCCTTATTTTCCTCCCCCCCAAAATAAGGTGGGTCTTATTAAATTATTTTAAATAATTAAATAGAATTGTTAAATTGTCCCACAACAAGATGTCTCCTGGTCAGTTGGCCATGGCGAGTTGTCCTGCGCCAAGTTGCCTGTGGTGAGTTGGCCGCAATGAGTTTACTGCAGCAAGTTGTCCCATTCCCAGCTGAGATATGGCAGTCACCATCCAGCAACAAAAAAGATTTATCATGAGAATGGAAAACTTCAGGGTCCAAAAATTTCCCAGGCACTATATTGCAAGCTCTTGTGGATACATGTTACATAATAGCATAAATAGAAAAGGATGTGGTAGGCTTTCATCAATCAATCTCTTCATTTATCTGACAATATGTAGGAGCACCCAAGGAAGATACATTGCAAGAGAGGGCAAGAAATATACAGGGAAATTCCAGAAGTAAAAATAATGTACAGGTAATCCTCATTTAGCAACTATGATTAGGGCCCGCAGCTTGGTCATTTAAGCGAAGCACTTGCTAAATGAAACCATAATTGTGCTTATGATCTTACTTCAGCTTTCAGGTCAGCTTTACAGACCTGACGTCGTAAATATGAGGACTGGTTACAAAATTACTTTTTTATCACTATCGTAACTGCAAATGGTCACAGAACAAGGCAGTTGCTAAACAAAGACTATTTGTACAGTGATACCTTGACTTGACAGACCCTCATTAATTTGGATGTGACACATTAAACTTGTGTTCAAATTTTATTTTCAAAATGATGTCCAAGTACATATTGCATAGTGCGAATTATACAAATTAACATAAAACCTATAAAACATCAATTACGTAATGTTACAAAGAACATTTGGCTTTTGGATTTAATAGACAGCCATCGACCCAAACAAGGAAAGTTTTATTGTAACAAAGAACGTTTTTCCCTATTTTCACCTTAATTTAATTATGGTCTATTTGTTTGTTTTCCCCAGAAACAACCTTTTATGCATGGAAAATAAAAGAACGCAGTGTAAAATTCAAATTAGTAGCAAACAATATTGTGGTTGCTTGAAAAATCCTGGAAACCCAGAATGTTACTAACAAAATTAAAACAAAAAAAAAAGTAATAAATTTCCACATCACTGAAATCAACGGTGTGATTTACCTCTGAGTGTACTCTTTGAACGTGTGATTGAAGGTTGCCTTTCTGAGAAAAGGCTGCAGGGCAAAAGGCACAAGGATGCGGTTTTTCACCAGTGTGTTTGATCATATGGGTTTGCAATGCACCTTTCTGATTAAAAGCCTTTCCACATTCACTACACTTAAATGGCCTTTCACCTAAAACAATGCACACATCAAACAAAGAAATACTTTCTCATCAATAAAGGCAGCGTTAGGGAAGTGGAAAAAAGAAATCTCTAAAAAGCCTGCATAGTTAAAAGAATATACAATGATTTAAGCTGCAAACTCAACAGGTTATTTTCATCCTATGCCAGTGATGGCTAACCTTTTCTGGGCCGAGTGCCAAACCCGTGCACGAACCCCCAAAATGCAATGTACATGCAGCCCCCCGCATGCGCCCACCTCCGTGCATGCACGGCAGAGGCCCGAAGACCAGCTGGCTGGTGAGAGGCGCGCGTGCATGCGCGGCAGAGCTGAGTTGGGGCAACAGCTCGCATGCCCATAGAGAGGGCTCTGCGTGCCACCTCTGGCACACGTGCCATAGGTTTGCCATCACTGTCCTATGCCATTATAGTGGCTATTGATAGATGCAAAATTGTCCAGATTTATGCCAACAAATTAGATTTGCCTGACATTTTTTTCTTTAATGGGACATATGGGCTGGAGTCACATATCAGGCACCATTCATCCTTCTGGTGCATGGAGTTTTATTTCCCGAAATCCTTTGAATGCAATCCCTATGCAAACAGATAGATATGATTTGCACAGAGCTGTTTAGGAATGACATACATGGAAAAACTCAGCACTCCGGAATTTGCTGAGAAGCTAATTAAATTATTTTCTGATATTTTTTCCAAGGATTTTTTACGATGAAAGATTTTTCATTTTTTTCCCTTACCCTTTCATTAATATTCATCTGAAAAGTCTTACTGTGCTATTACCAAATTTCATTAAAATGTTGGGGGGAAAGGAAAAAAATTGATTGTCAAAGATTTGTAGGAGTGAAAGCTTTTTAAAATATCTTTATTGATAAATTTGAAAAGTAAATTTGCCACAAATAGTAACAGTTATTGCACTGCTTCAAATTTATGTTATACTTGTCACAGTATATATTTACAATTTTGAAAACCGAAATGCTGATTTCTTGCACAAGATTTCTTGTCTGAAGCAGACAAAACCAAAGATTGCTGTAGACAAAATTTCAATTGCCCCATTCTCTCAATAATGAAAATTAATATCTGCAGTGGGAAGTCTCTTTTATATTCATGTGAGCTTTCCATATAGGATAATCTTGACCACAGAAGATTTCCACAAACAGATGAGGCTCATTACTTCAGAGGTTTACCTTCAGCGAAGGGAGAAATGAATATTGGCATGCATTGTCAATGTAACTCACTCATATAATCCTCATCTGTTCTAAGGATTACTCAGTGGAAAGATGTGAATATTTACGTTTTGTAAATAAAATTTGTGCCAGATAATTTTTAAGATTTCTTTTTTATGAAGAATTAGCAAGGGATTACTTGATTTTTTTAAAAACCGTATTACCTACACATACACACAAAGCAAAAAAGAAAAATGTATTTCATAGGGCTACCAATAAATTCAAATACATGTTTTATGCATTTGTTCACCTTACCTGTGTGTATTCGAACATGTCGTGTTAACTGACTTGGTTTCTGGAAAGTCTTTCCACAATGGGGACATGAATATGTAAACCCACTTCGGTCAATATTTCTATTATATGACCTGGTATTTGATACCCTATGAACATAAAAACAATGAAACATTATTTTAACCATACAATCAACAGATCTTAAGGCAAACTAGTTTTCTTATTGTTTCCACTATTAATACACAAAATTAACAATTAAGTAATTAAAATTAAGATATACAGTAAAATAGGTACCTTGTTATTAACATATAATCACAATTATCCACCATTTTTTTTTTCTAATAAGCATTATGTGTGATACTGATAACAAAGAGCAACAAATTCTACACTATTAGTGCCAAAACAGTGATCATCTTAATTATTATCATTTTTTTTTCTATCAATGTTCAGAAAGCTTGGGCTATTCACGACTGCAATTACATTTCTATTTGATCAAAGAGATGTTCTAATTTAAAGAAAGTACAGATAACAAACGCCATATTAAAATAGAAATTCTTATATGAAGCATCTTTACTAAGATTATGCATCTGAGACGTGTACATTAGCAAACAAAAACCCCAAATGCATAATTAACGAATAAATTAATTGATTAATGAATTAAAGTTTACATGATTAATACATTAAAATGTCTCCAAACCAAGCTGCCATCCTTTGTTGAAATACATGCGGTGGGACTGGATTGAGAGACACTGCCCGTCCTTCATAGAAAAAAGAAATGCTGTCTATAGCAGGGATGTCAAACTCAAGGTGGTGTTACGTGACGCATCGAGACTTTTTTTCCCCTTTGCGAAACCGGGCATAGGCGTGGCCAGCATGTGACGTATCCAGCCCACAGGCTGGGAGTTTGACAGCCCTGGTCTACAGTATCTGAGATAAAGAGTAGGGAATTTGCTACATCAGACTAGTTCTCAGCCAATTTTTCACACACAGAAAAGGGGGGAAATGTAGGTAGCAGAGACAACACATAATAAACCACTGAGCATCTGGGCTCCACACGGATACTGCTGGAATGCATGCCCCAGTGAATGCATAAACTGGGCCTAAGAGTATAAGTAAGGTATCTAAATTGCAATTAATTTCCTTTACAGGAAACATTCTCTGTTTCATAAATTCATTTTTTAAACTGAAAGATGTATTCCTGTCAGCTCCTCACTCCAATAAATACTAGGAGGTTATTTCACTTCCAAATTCTTTATCGTTTGTTATGGAAAGGTTTTTACTGATTGAGGACATCAGTAAAAATTTTCTATTTACAAAGGATAAATTGCTGCATTCTTTACATATCCTCCATTTTCTGTTCTGATTATAAGCAGGACAAAACATATCCTCAGAAATCTGGGGATAGCAAGCTCTCAATTACATTCCCTGCCATCATGGGATATAATCTGTTTCCCCTGCCCCAGGATGTTAAAAATCACAAGATATGAAATCTGGAGCCTTTCCAGAACTATTAAAAATCACCCAGCCATGTGTCTGAGAATGACACAGTACAGTACTTACAGTACAGTAAGTCAACCAGAGCAGTTTATTATCATTTAACCTACTTGTGAATATATATAAAGAATCGACGATTTTCACCTTATTTTGTAGTGAGTTTTCATATGTTCCTTTAGTTGGGAAGCAGTTTCAACCTCTTTCTTACAGGTTTTACAGATATGGGTTTTGCTTCCGGACAGCTCTTGGCGATGTTCTTCCATATGAAGGGCCAACTGGCTCTGCAAAGTGAACTCATCTCCGCATTCTGAACAGATAAGATTCTGTAAAGGTAATATCAGCTTGATTACCTTCTGGAAATGGGTAAGTATATTTTATGACATTTAGGAAAGTGAACATTTTTTAAAAAAATTAGAAAACCCAGCAGAGTTATAGTTACCATAGTTCTCAACTTACAACCAGTCGCTTAATGACCAAAGCTATGGTGGATTCTAAAAAAAGGTACTTACAACCTGTCTTCAAAGTTATGAGTGCTGCACCCCTCCCGCAGTCACGTGATTGTCTTTTGGAATATTTTTTGTCATTTTCTGGCAAAAAATGCCCATTGGATAAAATGGGTTTGCACTTATAACCATGGGGCTTGCCTAACAACCAAGTTATTTGCTTAACTATCATAAAAGTAGCCATAAAATTAAGTTTAATCATATGCCTCAAATTATGACCACAACAATTTATGACTGAAATTCCAGTTCCAATTGTGCTTGAAATTTGAGGACTATGTGTAAATGGATTTATCGAATCTTTTCTTACCCCTTCATCAATGTCAAACTAAAGGCCCAGTAAATGCAGGACTTCATTATCAGATGTTGTAAAGCAAATCTGTAAAACCTTTTCAAAACTACAATATGTACAGTACTGATCTATTTATAAAATCCAACGAATCACATGATTTACTCAATTGTAGTTTAGTCAGGGATGTACTTTTCAAACTAACTAACAGGTAAGTATGAAATAGGTATCTAAATGAAAAATCAAATAATGATTTTGCCCTTGAATTTCATGACATTTTGCAGTTTAGATATATATAAAAATATGCTTTTAGATATGTAGCTTGGGAAATAAAAGATTTCAATATGAAGTAATATTGTCAATATGGTCTTGCCATTATTTGTAAACTGTTGCAAACAGTTGCCTGCATTTGCTCCCCTAATAACCATTCTGATGCTGAAGCTATACTTTCAAACCTAATGTTATAAACTAAAATCACAATACATCAATTTGAATCTTAATTCCAAATTGGAATCAACCAAACCAAAATATATAAAGAGAAAAACCAGATCATAGTTACATGGCTAGAGTTAAATCGAAAGTTATTTGACATAAAGTCAGATATATCATCTCTGCTTATAATATTATGATACCAAAAGGCCTTTGATGTAAGACAGAAGAAAAGCTGTACATGCTATTTGGAAGTAAGTACTATTAAATTTATTTAAGAATAAATAGAAATTTAGTAAAAGAAAATATTAGGTTCTTATTAAAGTTAGAAAATATATTCTTTTTTTTTCTTACATAATATTAAGAACCAATTTAAGGACTATGTCAAAATAGACACCTTAACTTCAAATACTCATATTGTACAAATATTTAAAAATAAATACAATTACCTCCTCCTTTTCATGAAGCATAATATGAGCTTTAAGACTAGCCACTCTTGAGAATTTTTTGTTGCAAACAGGACACATAGGATCTTCCCCATTGTGAGTACATTTGTGCAATGTAAGATTGAACTCAACATTAAATGACATTGGACACTGGTCACACTGATGAGGCTGTTTATAAAAAAGAAAAATGAAAAGTAAATTTAATAGGCCTATAAAGGAGGGAATTCAAAGTAATTATTCTAAACTCTCATCCTTGACAGTAGTATGTATATAACTTTATAAAACAAGCATGTTTTATAAACCATCTGCATGTAAATACCAAGTCTACATGAAATAATTCCTATTATCAAACTATTTTTATAATGCCAGTGAATTTTAAATATTTCCTTTTAAGATATTCTCTTTCTATAATCTCAGATTTCTAATTTCCAGTATAAATTTTACAACCAATATATTGTTCTATAATCTTAATAAATTGTCTATAGCAGTGATGTCAAACTCCCGGCCCATGGGCTGGATGTGTCACTCTCTGGCCACACCCAAGACCGGTTTAGAGAATGGGGAAAAAGTCCTGATATGTCACATGATGCCGCTGTGAGTTTGACACCCCTGGTCTATAGGTAGGGAAAAAATTATAAACAAAGTTTAGGCATTTGTGGCATTATTTTTTAGCTCAGAAAAACACTCAAAGGATAGTACAATAGCTAAGAGCTTGTCATTGCTAAAATTGGAATAAAATATTTTTATAAAATGAGGTAGTTTTTTTCCTGTTTTTCTCAAATACATATAAGGGAAAGGAAAAACAAAATTCCATAAATCAAATATTTTGCAAAATTAAGAATCTTGAAATTTGATTCATGAAGAAATTAAACAAAATATGCACTTTTTTGTATCAATTTTCTCATTATTTTTTTTCCAAATTAAGTGAGATACATACCTTGTCATTTTGCTCATGATCCCTCATGTGGCGCCAAAACAGTGTGTCTTTTGAAAAAGACCAAAAGATTCACACTTACAGAAGTCTGAAATTTGCCAGAGATAATTATTATTCTGCATTCAGTGCTAGAACACCATCTACAAACAAAGACAACGCATTTTAATGGAATTATACTTTTCATTAACTAATCGTGCCTAGCAAAAATTACCCATGTCCATTTAGATTGTTCTATTCTCATATTTTTAAGAAGACATATATGGCTGAAATGGTCTAAACTGATTCATCTTTATTTTTTTATTAGATTTCTATCCTGCCTTCACTCTGTATTTTACAATAACAACCCTGTGATCTGAGAAGTAGAAGCTGTCTCAAAGTCAATCATTGAGCTTCTCTGAGTGAGTGTAGACATAACTTCAGTCTCCCAACACTTTAAACACCATATCAGCAACTGTTAAAAAGATCAAGAAATGTTTTAGTTTATTCTATTTTAAATGCTAAGTTTAAAAAATTAGGGAAAGTAATGATAAAATAATTAGGTTAATAACTTCTTATAGTCAGTTCAATAAGTGTTGCAATGAAATATCCTTCATGAAAAGATCTAAAGTTTTAAAGGCCAAGAACAAAAATTAAGAACATCTCCCAAATATTTTTTATTATTTTTATTTTTAGATGAAAATTAACAATTCAGAGGAGGCTGAAATATTTTACCTTACTGAATGAAATATACTTCAAAAGACCATTTTTATTTAATCATTATCTGAGTATGAGATTGGACATTGCCTGAATGTATCGCTAGAGTTATAATTTATGGATTTGAGATAATATAGTATTTAAAAGCTTATCTTTCTCTCTCACACCATACACACATCTCTTTCTCTGTGGGTATATATACATATATAAACCACATCAAATTGTATAATTTGATCATATAATAAATTTATGTCTTTCCGCTATTTTCATATTGCCAAATTTTATAATTTAACTACTGCACTAAAAAGAAGCTAAATTTTTAAAACAACCTGAATATTCATCATTATGATCTGTTATTTAAATGAAATCCAATGCTACATTAGTCAAAGGCTTATTAAAATTATATTAATATGGTATCAAGATTCAGTCAACAAATAACAATGACATAGTTCTTACTATCAATATTAATTATTCAAATGATATTCACACAAAATAAATAATCCCAAATTTTGAATTCCAAATCCAACACTTGTGTAATAGGCATCGATATAGGCTCCTTCACTTCTACAATGATACTTAGTGGGTTCATTTGCAAAGTAAACAATGATTTTTTTAGCCACAATTCCCTGCCTAAATCATAATACAGGTAGTCCTTGACTAATGACCACAATTGAGCCCAAAAATTTTGTTGCTAAACGAAACATTTCTTAAGAGAATTTTGCCCCATTTTACAACTTATCTTGCCAGAGTACTGCAGTTATTAAATTAGTAACATGGTTAAGTGAATCTGATTTTCCCATTGACTTTCCTTTTTAGAAGGTTGCAAAACCTTCAGGTTGCTGCAACACTGCAGCGATCATAAATATAAACAGGTTGCCGAGCATCTGACTTTTGATCAGGTGACTATGGGGAGGTTGTAACGGTGGTAAGTGTGAAAAATGGTCATAAATCACTTTTTTTCAGTGCTGTTATAACTTTGAACAGTCACTAAATGAACTGTTGTAAGTAGAGGACTACCTATAGACTAATTTAATACATTGTTTCCAAAATACAACTGCGAGATTAAAAATTTTGGGGACAGGAATTTACTATGAAGCAAAGTATTAATTTTTAGTCTTTTCAAACTGAATTTGCCAAGTACTAATACAGGACAACAATTTGCCTACTTGTCACAGTATTGACAATGATATGTTGTAAGGAAGTTTTTTGTCACAATCTTTTACCACACTTCATTTTAATCAGAGTTGAGTAAATACAAAAATGAAAAATAAACCTTTTCCCTGTTAAACTTATAGCAACATAATTCACTCATGCTGAATTATTATGTTCACTGGATACACATTTTTATCAATTCTGATAAAATAGCAAACTCTTAAAACCAGATTTAAGGAAATAATTTCTTGGTAAACTGGGAAAATACATGCAGAAATCAGGGTGTTAGAACTTTTCTAGCATCTTATTGTTGTCAATTAGGGCTCTTCATGTAATTTGACCTAGAATTAGCATCAGTTCCAGTGTGAGTCTGTGTCATATAACTGCTGTCTGAATGTGATCCTACATATAATGAGCATACAGCAGAAAATTATCCCGCTATCACAATGCATCCAGCAAGTGGCTATCCAAAATTTACTCAATAGGCACATATTTCAGATGATCAACATCCAGTCTACATTATGAAAATTGTCACGTCAAGGAAAAGGCCACATATTACACATACTATTTGCAGATACCTTCAGTTGGAAAAGGAGGCGGATGGGAGACACAACAATATATGAACAAGCAAAAAACAAGAGTTTGAGGTATCAGTATGTGTCTCAGTGAGGCTCCAGGCTCCTATATATATCTACAGATCTGTTCTTTGAGATATCAACTGCACTATGGAGAAGCAATGGGGCAGCACAATGGAGTAAAAGATGAAGGGAGCTATTATGGAAAGGGTAAAAAGCCATACCTAGGTTCTGACCGGATTACAACTATCCAATTTTGCATTTCTCTAGTTCTGTTTGGAAAGAGTTCAAGGAACAGATGTTAGGGCTGAGTTTAGGGCAGAGAGAAATAAGGTTCCCCCAGCAACTGATTTCAAACTATTTAAAGAAAATCCAGGGGGGAAACAGACTAATGATGCTGAGGAAATAAAAAAGTCTTCCATAGTTTTTTTTGGGGGGGGGGTAGTGGGGGAGAGCAAAGTGGGAGAATCTAGCAAAACAAATTATTAAACATTTTCAGAGATTCCTTGAAGTTTTACAAGCAAGGAGGAGGATGTTGTGGATTCTAACTTCTGATGGGTCAGATCAAATTCGGCCCATATCCTATAATCACGATGGATCAGATGTCAGCTAGAAAGCCGCCTGTTTGGCGACTAGCAGAAGTGTGCTGCCTTGCGATAAATTGTAGGGGATGGGAGTTTGCTCCCCCTTCCCCTTTTTCTGCTCTACAAACGGACCAAAACCAGGCCCAGCCGGGAAGCTTCTCAGCAAAACGGGGTGTAGGGAAGGTTGTTCCTCGTTCACTTTCTCCGTAGCCGAAGTAGGCTGTTTATTTCTTTGCCTCCTCGTCACATTCAAAACAACTCTTCCCTCTACCCGGCCGCCGACCTAACGCAGCTCTGCAAAGGTCTCTCTCTCTCTTTCCTAACTGCACTGCCCCAGTTACTGGCCGCAGTCAACCGGGAGAAAGAAACGGGCAGCCCTCCGTCCGTCCCTCCTTCCTTCCTTCCTTCCTTCCTCTTCCCCGGCTCGAGCAAGGGAAGACAGAAACCGCCACCCTCGCCCCGTCGCGTCGAGAAAGAAGCGGACGGGAACGACACCCCCAACACCCCTCGCCAAGCTCCGAAAAAGAGGAATCAAATACATTTCTACCTACCGCCGGAAGCGCAGCTGGCGGCGGAGGGAGGAAAAGGGACGGACGGTACCTACCGCCGGAAGCGCGGCTGGGAGGGTAGATGAGGGAACGGACCCAGATAGGAGGAAGGGGAGGAGGAGGAGGAGGAGGCGGGGATGTTTCTCAGGGCGGAGGGCCCACGTGACCCGGCACGAGGCGAGCGCGTCTCGCGAGCCGAGGAGGAAGAGGCAGGGTAATGAGTTGAGGAGGGGGAGGGGGTGGGGGAGGCGGTCAAAGCGCAAACTGACGAATCGGAAGGAAGGAGCCTGGTGTTCTCCGAGAGAGGATGGCGGCTACAGCACCTCCCTCTCGACCGTGGGGAATTTTGGGAGTTGTAGTTCCAAGTTTACCTGACAGGCTGGTTCCGCCCATCCTGATAATCGAAGTTGTTTTGATTGACGAGGGGTGGTCCCTGGGTCTCTCACCAAGTGGCCCAGCTGGCGAAACTTCCATCGCTCTTTATTTTGATTTTTGGACACGAAGACTGAAAAGACTTATTTGCCTTATAAGGATACTGCTAAAACTCTATGCAGGGCAATGAATAAGCTGCTTCAACAGATTCAGTAGGAAGTGTGGGATGTAAACATTCAGCCATTAGTTCTGTTGTGACTTACTGAGATCCTATGAAGAGGATTCCCCCCCCCCCATCCTTATCTCTTTGGGATAAAATTCTTTCATAGTTTCTTTGTGTTGCAGATGTAAACATAGCATCGTAGGGCTGCAAGGGACCTTGGAGGTCTTCTAGTCCAGGGGTCAGCAACCTGCGGCTCTGGAGCCGCATGTGGCTCTTTCACCCCTCTGCTGCAGCTCCTTGTCATTCAAAATATGCGTCACAACCGCCAATGTGTGACACCCGCCGGCACGTGATTTATTGAGCTTTTCAACCCCCGGTAGGCCAACCATGGATAAATCCAAGAAAAGAAAAGTTTCAGAAGAAAACAGAACGTTTAATTCAACTACATATGCTAGTTTTGTGGCCGCTCAGGAAATAATCAGGCACGGGAAGGGTTTTGTGGCTCCTGCTGTTTTCTTTTCTGTGGGAAACAGGTCCAAATGGCTCTTTTGAGTGTTTAAGGTTGCAGACCCCTGTTCTAGTCCAGCCCTCCAGGCAGGTCTTCTGGTCCCCCCCAAGGCAGGAGTCCTCATATTATCCAGGGCAAATGGTTATTCAGTCTTTTCTTGAAAACCTCCAGCGATAGAGCATACAACTCCCCTTAATTTTTTTTCATTAGTACAGCAGTGTGTCAATACACAGCAAGTACTTCCAAGTTGGTGGGATCAATCAACAGAAAGTTGACTTCCAAGGTGGCTTTAGAGTGGCCATACAAGTTTTGAGAATAGGGTGAGGATTGGGTACACAGTACTGACTAAAATGTGCCCAAATTGACTGTTACAGTACAGGTAATCCTCAATTTACAACAGCTCATTTAGTGACAGTTCAAAATTACAACGACACTGAAAGAAGTGACTTATGACCAATTTTCACACTTATGACCGAGGTAGCATCCCCATGGTCTGAAGTCTTGTGATCAGAATTCAGACACTTCGCAATTATGTCAGGTTTATGATGGTTGCAGTGTCCAAGAGTCACATGATCCCCTTTTGTGACCTTCCGACAAGCAAAGTCAGTGATGGAACGTTATAGATGTTGGTAAAGAGCATAAACTAATAAATTACATGAAAGAAAAATAGATACATTGCCTGTCTGAAAGAGAAAAAGGAGAAGGGTTTAATTGAACTGAGTGATCTGGGTTTGTTAAAATGGAAGTTACGATGTAGGTTTACTTGTAAATAAAAGGACTAAAATATATGGCAGAAAGTATTGATATAATCTAGATCGGGGGTCAAACTCATATGACGTATCGGAACTTTTTTCCCCTTCATTAAACTGGGGGTGGGGGAGCCAGCACGTGATGAATCCGTCCCGCGGACCGTAAGTTTTGACACACCTGATCTAGATTATTGTGGGTGAATATAAAAGTAGGACACCATAGATTGTGTTATTGCATATTAAGTTGCAGTAAATGGTGATAATGGAAGAACCACATAGGGCCCTGATGGCGAACGTATGGCACGCGTGCCAGAGGTCTCATGCAGCGCCCTCTCTGATGGCACGCGAGCCATCGCCTCAGTTCAGCCTCGCTGTGCATGTGTGCATGTCGTGCCTCCTGCTGGCCAGCTGGTCTTTGGGCTCTGCTGCGCATGCGAGGGGGTGGGGCGTGTGGGGGCCTGTGCATGAATGCGTGGGGCGGGGCGCATGCAGGGCACGTGCGCATGCAGGAGGCCATGCATGCATGCATGGGAGGCAGGGCGCATGCGGGGGCCACACATGCATGCGGGGTGCCATGCAAGCATGCATGGGTGCTTACAAGCATGCGCGGGCGCTGTGTGAGCATGCGCGGGTGCCATGCACACATTGCATTTTGGGGGTTTGGGCGTGTGCTTTGGCACTTGGTCCGGAAAAAGTTAGGCATCACTGACATGGGGGTTTTGAGGTAAACTGCAATAATCTATTATTGCTGTAATCAATGTGTATAAAATATTCTATTAGGTGGAACAGAATCCTAGATTAAGACTTGGAAGAACCTTGCAAATAGCTAATCCATCCCTTTGTTCAGAGCATAAAATTACTATTATAATGTCCTCAACAGATGACCAAATATTTAAACACCTCCTCAAAGGAAAGTCTGCCCTTTCCCAACGCAGTGTATTCCATTGTTGCGTAGCTTGTAATGTTAGGGATTTTTTCCCCTTATGTTCAGCCAATATCAACTTCCTTGTAATTTATTCTACAGTATTGTTTCCAGGATGGATAAGAGGGAACAAGATGAGATAATGTAGAAAAAGTTATTTGGGCCAGCTGGAGACCTAAAAATTAATTACACTTGTGACTGTTTAGCAGCTTTGAAAGAGATCTCTCTCCCTCTCTCTCTTTTTAATAGATGATTTAAAGATATTTATACAAATAATATCCAAAAGCACAATTGTTTTCATTATGAAAAAAAGGACATCGAAGGAAAAAAAGAGAGTAATAGTAAAATGACTATAAGAAGGAAGAGCTTTGTATGAAAAAAGAAGTACCAGATAATCTCCCAACAATGAAAAAGTTAGACTTGAAGAATCGTGTGGATGTTGCTGAGATCAAAGTGAAAATCATTATTTTGAACAGTGACATAAAAATGAATAGAGTTATACTAACTAGAAATATGATAAAGGATGATTGGGAAAAGAGTTTCAGGCGAGAAAATGCTTATAAGAATGATTAGTGAGTACAGGTAGTCCTCGACTTACAACTATTTGTTTAGTGACCAAAGTTACGGCACTGAAAAAAGTGATTTGTGATCATTTTTCACATGACCGTTGCAGCATCCCCATGATTATGTGATCACAATTTGGACACTTGGCAATTGGCTCATATTTCTGACAGTTGCAGTGTACAAGGGTCATGTGATCGACATTTGTGATCTTCTGACAAGTAAAGTCAATGGGGAAACCAAATTTATTTAACAATCGTCTTAATAACTGCATTGATTCACTTAACAACTGACAAGAATGGTCCAACTGGGCAGAACTCACTTAACAACTATATTATTTAGCAATGGAAATATTGGGCTCAATTGTGGTGGTAAGTCAAGATTTGCCTGTATTATTATTTCTTCCTCCATAATCTCATGCCTTTAATTTTTTTGACTTTGAATTTCTTCCTCCATTTATGTGTATAATATTCCTTATCCAAATAGACTAATGTACTGTATGTGTACTTTCATTCTTACTGTGTATTAGCAATGTGCAAATTAATTCCTAACAGATGTTCTAATTTGGGTTTTGCTGAGCATGTACATTATTCTTTTTTAGCTGTGTTTGCATTACACAATCATGGATAACCTTGATTTGTACCATTAATCCAATCATTTGGGTTTGTATGACATAGAACCATAAATTAAATACCTGGCTTAATTTAAAAGTTTGTGGGGCTTTTTTATTTATTCAGAAACTCAAGGTGACATGTAAAGCAATCTCATCATATTTTTCCTCACCCAGCTAGTTTCTTATTACTTATATTATTTGGCAGATGCATGGTATTTTCTTTGGATCTGTGAAGGTAGCCATTTCTTTTCTTATTTTTTTTTTCTTGTGTGGTGATGTTTGTACAATTTCATTAATTGTTGAGAAACAGAAAAATGTGTATACCATTGGGATAGAATGAATAGAAAGGAAAGCCTGTATAGAAATAACATATCAACATTACAAAAATAAAAGCACATGCAATGGACTCTAAAGCTATAAATTCCCAGCATATAACAAAAAGCAGCAAGAATATTGACTAAGAATATTAGTAAAAACTAATAATGAAAAAATAAGAGAGAAGGGAATAAGCACATGCTGTTTCCCTGTTTTAAATAAAATGACCTTGAAATGGCAATGGCATGAGCTTTATATATATTTATCTCACTCATTTTGTTACTTATATATTCAAAATGTAAAGTTTTTATCACCAAGCAGTCACAAAAATATTTAATATAGAAAATTCATTATAGCAGATGTAAACCCACCATATCAAATACCAGGTTATGAACTATACCATAAACTACACAGGAAGGAAGGATACAGGAATAGCAAATAGGTCAGTTAAAAGGTTGCACTGAAAGGATTGAATATAAACAACAGAAAGTAGTCCTATTATTCCCACACACACACACATACACCCCATGGAACTTCAATTCTAATGTAAGCTGCCTGGTCCCAAACCATTTGGCAATTTAAAATTTAATAGAAGCACTTTAAATTAGGTTGGAAATTCAATGAAACTGGTGCAAAAACCCATGTTGAAAATTTGGCACATTTTGCACCAAGTAAAGGTCTCAAGTTGTCTTTTAAAAAATACCGTACTTAAGGTTTAATCTTTGAGTTAACTAATGCATGATAATGAACAAGTCAAACTGCCCCAGCAGGATCTGCAGCTAGAGTAGCAAGTTTCTTCTTACCACTTGTGCCTTTGTAACAAATGTGAGATGCTCCAAATGCTATGTACCTGGGTGTTAAGAAAATGGAATCCAACAAGGACCACATCGCTATCCATGTTTCATAACTCAGAATGTTTCTGTCATCCAGAGATGTATGAATAACAGTCTGAAGTTTATGTCATACATAAATTCCAATCCTGTATTTATTAACCGTAGGACTGAAGAGATATAGAGTGTTCCCCTAGAAAAAGTCTGTGAAAGAAGAAAAGTAATTTTCATTGCTAATGTGAAAATTAAGTCTGTCTAAGAACGTTTGCTGCAACTCATTATAGCATTTATTTGCCTGGATTGGAATATATATATCTTGGACTACAAACTGTAATTAGCCTTAAGAGTTCACTAAATGATAAAAGGGGACATTTAGTCATGAGTACAACCCCCTGTCCAATGCTGGAATATAAATTCAAGTGTTCCAGACAAATGACAATCTAACCTATGCTTGAACACACTCAATGAAAGGAGTCTGCTGCTTCTCTGGTAGTTGGTTCCACTGTCAAACTGTTGATGTTGTTGTTTTTAAAGATCTGGAATCTGATTTTTTGCTACTTCAATCTTTTGCTTTCCACACATCTTTTAAAAAGGTGTGTTTAAAGATAGGTTAGACTGCCATAGCATTTGACTGGTCTATCTTGGAATGGAATTTGGGCAGTTTGCAAATACTCAAAATTGTATACCTCCAGATAGCCAGTGGGGAGCAGTCAAAACGGCTGTTATCTGGAGTCCTCCCATTTTCTTCCCTATAATGATACTTCACAGTGTCTAAAAAGGTAGTAAAATGGCAATCAATTACAGAGGAAAGAAAAGCAAAGCCACTGCTCAGAGTTGATGAAATCAACTCGGTTGATGGAGGAGATGATGAAATTGTGGCAAGGCATCATGGTACTGATTGCAAGAAGTAGAGCGGGACAGAATCTCTGATTCTGGGAAGCTAAATGAGGTGGGCATTTCCATTGGTGACAAATTGATTCCCCCAAAGCTTAGAGGAAATGTTGAAAAGCTATCTTGTCAATGTTCTTCAGTACTCTAGCCAAAGATTGAAGCTAAACGAGCCCCATGGAAGTACTGTGATATTGTAGGGACGTGATCAACATAATCTCCATATGCTGAAGGAGCCTGAATCTAAAAAAGTATGAATCCTTCTCCAAATAAGGACTAGAGGTTGTCTTTTTCTTGCAAACACATACAAACCAGTGGTGGGTTCCTCCCGGTTCGGTCCGGTTCGACCGAGCCAGTAGCGGTGACGATATGACGTCACTGAACCGTCACTTAATGTAGCTGTCATTATAGCATAGTATGATTTCTTAAGAACACCTATGATGTCACAAGATAATGTTTATTATACATTTGTCAGGGGTTTTTTGCATTTGAAGCATGGAAATGTGAAAAAAGGAGTCAAACCACACCAAAAGCAATAAAATCACTTTGCCTACGAATTGAGCGGGTGTATAGGGCAACTAGTAATTTTCTATTTTAGTCTGTTTAATGAAAGAAATTCAGGAATGGGGATGGCTCTGGAGAGAATACAAGGCTGTAATTCACTTAATGGGAGTGGGCTGATGTCATCAACCACAAATATATTGTGTATCTGAGGAACAGAAAACATATTCAAAGCTCACTAGAGCAAAAGGATCTCAGTGGAAATACAACCAGGTGTTGTGTATGGATTTTTAGGAAAACAAATATGCTTGGAGCTGTAACTTTCAAATATATTAAAATAAGTCTCAACATCTTTTATAGCTAGCTCCCTGCTTTCTTCACTGTAGTTACAAGACAAAATAGATAACAAACAAGAGAGTAAAGGAGGAAACAGCTATTCTTAGCCAACTTCTGTTCTGCCACACAGTAAACGGGTGGTTTTTTTCTAAAATAATAATAATAATGGAAGGCAAGTCCTACAGCTATTATGGAAGTTAATAGTTTTTAAATGTTGCCATTTCTGTGCTCTTTGTGTGCTACTTCACATTCTTAGTTTATAAATAGAAATACTGTTTTTATTAGCATTAATATCACAAGAATGTACAACTGAACTAAAGCATAGGGAAATGGCAGTTCCATGCAGCGTTTAACTTAGTAAGTTGAGAGGGAGTAACTGGCCCAAAGTCACCCAGCTGGCTTTCATGCCTTAGGCGGGGCTAGAACTCTCAATCTCCTGTTTTTTTTGCCTGGTGCCTTAACCACTAGACTAAACTGGCTTTCTGTTAGAGTAAAACAAATATGCAATTGGAATTCCTACAAAGGAAAATGTCTGGAGAAGAAATATAGTGAAATTCTAGCATAGCAGAGTCTCAAGCAGGGCACACGTCCACTCCCTTTGGGAAAAAGAATACACTGTAGATGGAACCTTTAAGTCACATTGACCCTTAATGACTGCCTGGACTAGTCCCTGCAGTCTCCAACGCGGGACTTTTAGGGCAGGGCTGTCAAACTCCTGGTCTGCGGGCTGGATGCACCACGCCAGTGGTGGGTTTCAAAATTTTTTACTATCGGTTCTGTGGTCGTGGCTTGGTGGGTGTGGCATGGCTTGGTGGGCGTGGCTTGGTGGGCATGGCAGGGGAAGGATACTGTAAAATCTCCATTCCCTCCCCAATCCAGGGAAACCTTACAGCAAAATCCTTTCCTCCCAATCAGCTGGGACTTGGGAGGCAGAGAATAGATGGAGCGGGACCAGTCAGAAGTGGTATTTATCAGTTCTCCGAACTACTCAAAATTTCTGCTACCGGTTCTCCGAACTACTCAAAATTTCTGCTACCGGTTCTCCAGAACTGGTCAGAACCTGCTGAAACCCACCTCTGCATCACACGCTGGCCAGTTTTTGAAGGGGGGAAAAGTCTCAATATGTCACGTGATGATGCGGTGAGAACATGAGTTTGACACCCCTGGTATAGGGTTTCTTGCCTGAGCAGTGGGTTAGATTAGAAGACCTCCAAGGTCCCTTCCAACTCTGTTATTCTGTTCCATTCTATTCTCTTGGCAAGATTTTCAGAAGTCATATGCCAGTTCTTGAATCCCAGGGCTGATAGCAAATGACTGTGGCCCAAGGTCATCCAGCTGGTTTTGTGCCTGAGGTGAGACTAGAACTCAATTTCTCAGCTTCTAGCCATTAATCTTTATTTTATTCACTACATCATCTCTGTAATAATTATTTTTCTTTTTAACCACCTTTTAATCCCTTTATTCAGGGTGGAGTCTGGGTAACTGAATGGAGCTGAGCGTTTACTGGCTAGATGCCCTTCTTGACGTCTATGCGAAGGTTGCAGCAGGTATTTTCTCTTTGCGCCCTGATAGAAAAACATCTGCCACTGCCTACGATTAAACATTCAACCTGCCAAGTGGGAGGCAAGCATCTTCACCTCTAGGCCACTGCGCCACTCGGTTCTCTGTAATAATAACAACTGTAATATTTATTACACAAATGAAATACACAAAATACCCCGTTTGCTTCCAAATTGATGTGACTTTTTTATTATAAAATGTTTGTTTCTATCCTCTTTTGTGCATTTGAAGATAGATTTTCTTATTCTTATGTCTTATACTATAGTCATTTTTGGTTTCTATTGTTACTTGTTCCATTAAGGTTTTGCTTCTACATGCATTCTTAAAATCTGTATTTTATTTTCTTTACCTTGTAGGTATACCATACCCTCAATTTTGTTTTTTGTACTTCAGTTATATTCTTTTCACTTGCATCCCAGCTGGTCCAGCAAGATTGCCGTTCCTGGTACTCTCAGGAGTATATGATGCTTTTTGGGGGGACCATCATGTCCTTGACTAGATAGGATCTAATCATCTTTATGCTGCCAAACTGCTACTTCTGGCACTTGGTTGCCTTTGGGTCAACTGGGGCCAGTTTCTACTATAAAGTAAAACTACAGATGCTTTTGACTGGTCTTTTGGGCCTGTCAATTTCTCTCTGCACCTGTCCTTAATTCATTTGTTTAAGAACTTTTTACTTCCATGAATAGTGCATTAGATTTCAGGATGTCTGCACAATTCTCTGAAGGAAAGGTCATCTGGGAAAGGTTTTATACAAAGACTTAAGATTTCTTCATTTCTGAATCAGATAAAAAAGGTATAAGAAATTAATTTTGCTTTTATTCTGAGAAAGGATCTATATTTTATATCAGGAATCTGCTCAGAAATTTATTTTGATCTAGTTTACTCTCTTTCAGTATATCTGAATTGTTGTTACAAAAAACCCCAAACCAATTCTGAGTAGATGGAAAGTAAAAAAATCTGTAATTTATTTTCATCTGTGTTGAAGTCTGTCATATAGTACTAAAAACTGAGTTGGAGGCCTGCTTGGATTGTTGCAATAAGCAACTATTGAACATGGATGCAAAATGGACTTGTGTTCCTATGTTTACCATAGAACATAACTGGAACTACTTTACAGTCACTGCTGATAATATTTCCACATTCCATATATTTGCTAAATATACTTTTAAGAACAACAGAGTTTTGTGGTTCATGAATACTATTTCCTAATGTCTAATGTGGGCTAGAATTCACACTATCTGGAATTCTAGCCTGTAATACATTTGTTCATCTTCTAAGATTACAACAAAATTGTTAGTTGTAATAAAGTTGTTCATGATTAAACCATAATGCCTACTATTTCAGTTTAGTTGGTATAGCGTTAAGATCAGTGGTGGGATTCAAGTAATTTAACAACCAGTTCTCTGCCCTAATGATTTCTTCCAACAACCAGTTTGCCAAACTGCTCAGAAAGTTAATAACCGGTTCTCCCGAAGTGGTGCGAACTGGCTGAATCCCACCATTGGTTAAGATCAGTGGTGGGTTGTCCCCGGTTCGGACCGGTTCTATAGAACCGGTAGTAAAACTGGAGGGAGGCTCTGCCCACCAACCCCAACGTCATCAGCTTCTGTGCATGTGCAGAAGAGTGCTCACGCGCAGCCACATTGCAAACCAATAGTAAAGGTAAGTAGAACCCACCCCTGGTTAAGATGCCATGTAACATTTGCAAGAGATTGAAATAGCTCCTTTAATAGATACAAGAAGAAAGGTCTGTTGAACTAGTATTTATAGTTACTTTGCAAATCTAGTGTCTTACGTTAAATAGATCACATTAATTTATTATAGCAACTAGTTATTTATTTCTCTAGGAAATGTATTATAATTAATCCCATTAAGATGGTAAAGCAGATTACAGCAGTGGAAACTACCATATTCTATATTTACTAACTCATGAAAATAAAATATACAAATCCAAATATCTAAATGACATAAAAATAAAAAAATCCCATTCCACTCTCAATAGCCCTAGAAACATTGCTAGTTGTCAAATCCTATAGGCCTATACTGAATGTGGCTTAAGTAAGGACACAAAAGAACTGTTACAGATTTCTTTTGCCTTACTGTATCACGATCTGCCAAAATGAATTTGGCCACAACATGGATGGGAGCAATAAATGGAATTTGCTGGTGTCCATTGTTCTCAGCAAAGAAAGATTATAGCATGAGAAAGTGATATAGAAAATCAGTATAACACACTATACAAAAATCAATATTTATATTTGCCAAAAGTTATTTTAAAAATGCACGCTGTGGAAAATTTCATAGAAAATAAAAGTAATCACTTATAAAACATACTTTATATGTATGTGTATATATATATATATATATATATATATATATATATATATATATATATATATATATATATTGAACAGAAAATATGTACCTTGCAGAAAGAGAAGGGAAAAAAATCCATATAACAGCTGAGAATTTCCTGGACATTTAAAATAGTATTTCTGAGAAATTGATTGGGGAAAAAAATGTGTGAATATGTACAGCTCTAATAGGGAGCAGTTTTACACATTCCTAATTCCAAGTATACTGTAGGCTTTTTACCATATTCAGTGCTTAATACAGATCATATGTTTACTGGGAAAAAGTTTTTTTCTGATTTTCTATACTAGTGGTATTGTTTACTGTAAGTGCAACAAAAGTTAACATTTGGATCACTAACTTATTGTAGAGAGTAAGAGAGATGACCTTGCTGGTGATATGCAGGAACCATTACAGATAGCCCTCGACTTCCGACCACAATTGAGCTGACAATTTCTATTGCTAACATTTGTTAAGCGAATATTGCCCCATTTTACAACCTATCTTGCCACAGTCGTTAAGCGAAACACTGCACTTATTAAATTAGTAACATGGTTGTTAAGTGAATCTGATTTTCCCATTGACTTTCCTTCTTATAAGGTCGCAAAAGGTGATCACATGACTCCAGGACACTGCAGCCATCATAAACATGAGTCAGTTGCCAAACATCGGAGTTTTGATCACATGACTATGAGGATGATACAATGGCCATAAGTTTGAAAAACGGTCAAAAGTCCCTTTTTTCAGTGCTGAAGTAACTTTGAAATGGTTACTAAAGGAACTGTTATAAGTCAAGGACTACTTGTACTTTAGACAAAAGGGAATGGGACATTTTTTGAGACCACAACAATGGAAGCAGCTCAGGAAGAAACCTCCCTAATTTCTTGAACTATAGTGTAAAAAGGGGGAAGAAAGTACAAGCAGAATTCTATTATTGCAGCCAATCTCAATAAAAGGAATTTTAGCCTTCCTGTGAAATTGATTTCGAGGTCTGGCTAACTTAGCGGGCCTGTCATTCATCTGAACTAGTTAGATTTTTTTTTTCTTTCCTAAAATCTAATATTTAATAATTAGAATGAATAATTCTACAATTAACTACTGTAAACAAATAAAACAGGTATTAACATTAGTGGTTGCCTTTAATTTGGAGCTAAACAGAGGAAAGCCTTCAAAATTTTGCTATTGAGGATTATTTATTGATTATTTTGAGATAAGCTAAAAATCTTCATAAAAATAACAATATTTTCCACCAATATTTTCCATCAGTCCCCTCATCTCTTCTGCCCCCATATACACAGATAAATAAGCACAATTTTAAGTGAAAATTTCCACAAAGTTTGGTTTGTATACTTTCGTAATCTCCAATGGAAAAGATTTTCAGAGAAGGTAGCCAACAGGCAAATATATCAGCTGTGATGTCAGTTTGTCTTATTTCAATAACAGTCACCATGGAAACCAACTAACTGACCTATTTCTTTTTGTACCTCTGAATAAACAATACAGCTACCCATTTTCATATATCCCATTTTAGATACTAGCTGTTTACCTTCTTTCTTCATGTTAATTAAGTGCTATTGTGTCCTTTATATATTCCCTGAAGGCTTCTGTTCACAATGTCTATTTCTGGAGCTTTTATAGTTTATTTTCTTGTGCAATGACAATAAAAAGCCCAAGGCTATTATTAGGGAAACTTCTATTCTTCCATGCGCATCTAATATTCTGTTCTGAAACCTCCCTCAACGTTCCAACATTTAATCCCGATATATATGGGGGTGGGACATTGTTACATTTTTATACAGTATGTTCTCTGACACCATTGCTTCAGTTTCATTTGTTGATTCATAATTCAAAATCATTCAATTGCTAACTCAATATTTTAAAACAATAAGATCCCCACACAAACTGAGATGGACTAGCAAACACAATAAAATAGTGGATGGTCAAGTGAAAGCAGCCAGAAGATAAGACTTCAAGGATGCTGGGGAAGGTCAGGGTTGTGCTGCTTTTTGGAGCGCAAGGACTCTAAACTCAGACCCCTCTTAACATAGTCTCCACCATAGTGTATACCAACAATATTATTACACCACAGTAATAATAATATAACATCGTTATATAATGTTATATAATATTAATATTATATAACATATAACATCATCCAAAATTAAGTTAAATAAAATGAGGAGTTATTTATATGAAAGGTGATTTTGATTTGATTTGCTCTGATTTGGTTTGTGGATATAATTTATAGTATACTCCCGATAATTCTGCTGGTTTGCGATAAACAGTTTATATAAAAGAATAAAAGCAATGTCTCAAAGAAAAGAATTCATGAGTAGCCTAGAGAAAGACATATCATAAAAACCTCATACAGCAGGGACTCAACCATAACCTCGCTCTCAATGCAGCTTTATCATTGATCCTCGAACATGTGTCCATCACAGCATGTCTTCAGTCACATAATCACTGATTTGGGTGCTTTACAACTGGAAGGCGGTTATTTTGGTTGCAGCATTCCATGGTTAGAAGATTACCATTTGTGACTTTCAGTGCCAGCTTCCAACAAGCAAAGTCAACAAGGAAGCCATCAGTAAACTGCTTAATGTCCTTGGTGATTCACTTAACAACTTTGTTGGAAAGCAACATCGTCAGGCTGAGTTGCAGGATATCTCACTTAATGTCCGTGTTGCTTAGTGATGGAGTTTGTGGTCCCTATTGTGATCAGTGAGGACTACCTGTACTCTTTATCACTAAGCCAACTTCTATTGTGGCAAAAAAATCAGGAATCTAGTAGCACATTGACTAACAAATCTTATTAAAAGCATAAGTTTTCATGGCCTGTAATTCATCAGATCCTACTCAAGTGAACTGCAGCTCACAAAAGTTTAGGTCTTTTAGTAAGATTTATTAATCTTACTAAATCCTTACTAATCCTTTATCACTTGTTTTCTCACCATCTCAAAATTGTTGTTTAATTCTTTATGCTTCTTGATTATTTTGGAAGGCAGATCAGGGCAGACGGATATACTATAACTGCCTACAGTTTTCTTATTTACAGTTATTGCTGCCTGTAACCCAATTTATGGACTTTTTGTGTAAAACAGAATAAAAGTGAATTTATGTTTCATTTTTATTGGATAGATTATGGGAAGAAGAGAGTCATGATGTAATTTTAGAGAAATAAATACATTTATAATTGTACTTATAACTTCTGTAAAGAAGTTCAGAAACCACTTCTATGTTTTTTCTTTCTTTTCTATTATCTTTCGCTTTTTCTTTCTTGCACTTTTAGCTTTCTTTTTTATTTCTTTTTTCTTCATTACTTTGTATTAGTTTTTATCTTTGTTTTCAAAACTTTTTAATAAAATTATATTTTAAAAAGGGTGTTTTGGAAGGCAGATCTGGAAGATCATTTATTTCTTTTCAACATCTTGTAGAGGAGAGCTGCAAGAAATTAGTTCATGTAAATCTCTACCACAGCTGGATTTGGCTCACAATAACATTAGAATTTTGATAGATCTCCATATAAATGTACAAATTTTGACTAAATACTCTAAGAGAACAGAGGTCTGAAAATCCTTTCTCCACTGTGGCCACTAGGTGCTGTTCATCAACTGGAAGAATTACTGTAACATACCAAATCTTTTTCTTTTCACTTTAAACTTAGTTCACTTTTCTTGATTTAACACCAGCTCCTTGTTCTTTGTTTTGCCTTTTGTTTGAATAGCTTTGGCATTTTCCCTCCCACATCATTTTCCAGACTCTTTTTAATTTCCTTTTATCTGAAATCAGATTTTACTCCAGGCATCTGATCTTGAAGCATATACTTCATGAATTTTCTACTTATTGATTACATTATAACAAATAATTCAAAGTTAGTCATTTCTCTCAGTTTTAATCTGGATGACACTTACCAAATTAACATCTATGTCAGAATTGATCCTAAAAACAGCCAAACTAATAGGTTCTTCCAATGTGCAACATTCTCAGAAGTTAACTGGATCTTCTATAGAAGCTGCTAAGGATTTCATTCTCATTTTCTCCATTGGGGTAATGTCATACCATCAGGCCATACAAAGAAGAGTGGACAATCTGTTTCTTATACTTACGAGACATATCACTTTCCCAAAATTCCAAATATAGAATTAAAAGTTCTACTTAACCAATTTAAAAAAACTAAGCAGTTCAAACCATAGTTTTCAGCAAATCGTGGAGGGAGAAAAAAGCAAACTACAGCTCAGGGCTTCATCTTGACCAAAAATTAAAAATTAGTTGAAGTTCTGCTGTGTCTGAAGCCTGCATGGTCCTAGCAGTGGCATCTACTTGAAATAAAAAGTCTAATTCTGTCTCCTGTCTTCAGCCACTACCTTGCAATCCCCTCTGCCCAATAAATACAGTTACTTATTACAGTACATTGTTAAATCTAGTAGGCATATTACTACAGTAAAGAAGAAACAAGTGTCCATTAAAGATAAATGTCCATTAACTGGTGAATAGATCTTTTCAAATACAAAAACACAACCAGTACTATTTGCTAACAGTAAGTACCAATTCTGAGGTGAGGTAGCAAACATTGTCCAGGCTGATTTATCAAACAATAGATTTAATTTTTGAGGTAAATTCTGTTGTTGGCAAAATCAAAACAAAACTTGAATCTAGCAGGTTTTGTCAAAGCCAACTAAACAAGGATTCATTCAATTTTTGTAACATCAGGTAGAAAATGATCTTCCAGCAACAAAAACCATTGTGTAATAGTTTTGTTTTCTTTGATGTGGGATTCATCTCTCTAGTTCATCTTCCATAGGCAACTGTCAATCAAGTGCTTTTCCAGTCTTTTCCAGTCTTAGATCAGTGGTTAGGTGGTGGAAAGCAGAAAGTTACTTTGCTTCTCATGTTCGTGATGATTCACACCAGTGGTGAAACTCAAATTTTTTTCTGTGGGTGTGGCTTGGTGGGCGTGGCTTGTTGGCGTGGCAGGGAAAGTATACTGTAAAATCTCCATTCCCACCCCACTCCTGGGGCAATGATATTGCAAAATCTCCATTCCCACCCCACTCTGGGGCCAGCCAGAGGTGGTATTTCCCAGTTCTCCAAACTACTCAAAATTTCCGCTACCGGTTCTCCAGAACCTGTCAGAACCTGCTGGATTTCACCCCTGATTCACACCCTTGATTGGACTGATTTAGCTAAGGCTAATCCAGAACCTAGTAACACCTTATTTTGAGTTTGGTAATTTAAGAAAAAAATTCTATGGAAAACTGTTAGTTATGCGTAAGCGGGGAGATATGTTTAGGATCATGGTGCATAGTGAATCAATGCAAATGCTCAGTATTCAGTATCCAAATTGTTGCATATACATTATATTTACCTGAGAATCTCCTAGCAGCTATGAAAGTAGCAACCTCCACCATAAGATAATTGATTGCGACAAACTAATTAAAGTGTTCGCATTAATATTGCATGGAAAAACACAGTATGTTCAGTATTCAATAACACAGCTGCATACTTTCAGTCCTTTAAGGAAAGTGGATTGTTTTCCCACATTTTTGTATACCTCTCTGTATTATCGTTTCCCAATCTGTTACTCTCTGTATATGATGGATTACAAATTGCATAGCTGAGGCTATTACTAACTGGTTATTATCAGAAATTGCAGTGTAACACATGGATAGGACAAGAGTAGGGTAATTGAATTACATCACTGCATTTTATATAACTCACATGCCTTCTTTCGAAGGGATCCTGCATTTAAGAGAACATTGTTCATATTTTTAATCTCAATACTGATACAATAGTAAACTGATTCCTGATTTCTATTTCCTCTTTACAGCATTTTGAAAACATCTTATAAACAGAAGGCTCTAGCTTGTCATTTTGGACTTGCTAAATTGTCTTTCTCTGAACAGGAAACCATCAGTAATCCATAATAAACTGACTGCTGATAGACCAAGTTTGATTTGCTAATCTGTCATGCTGTTATATTCTTGGGGAAATGTATCTTCTTTGTAGATATAAAATCTAAAACTTATCAAAGGCTATAATAAGCAGCAAATAAGCTTTGTTCTGTATCTGAATAAGCCCCTTAGCACCAGACAGTCACATTATAGCTCATTTGCAATGCTTTTCTCCAATATTTATAGCTAAAACATATATGATTTAACAACATAGAAGACAGCTACTGTACTTTACAAGCAACCATCTGATGTTTTAAAATTGCCTTTTCCCCCTTTCACTTGGTATTTTTTTCAGGGACACATAACATTTGTACCTTAATATCAGGAATATAGGTCTACACAGTTTGTGAAGAGGTATAACAATCAGGAAATACGATTAAGTACAACCAAAAATATAGCAGGACTAATAATATCAGAGGGAAAAAAATATAGAATAATAAATAATAAGTGACATTTTAGGAAACTAAAGGTATACCCATAAAACATTATAGAACAGGCTCAGTCCTTTAACATATCATTAAATCTCACCATGTATACCATTTATTGTTCCATCTCCTCAGCTTTAGTACAATATGTTGTTTTGATACAGTAATATTTATATAATATGCTTCAATTAAGAGCCATAGTAACACAGTGGTTAGAATGCAGTATTGCAGGCTAATTCTGCTGACTACTGACTGCCAGCAGTTTGGCAGTTCGAGTTTCATGGGCTCAAGGTTGACTCAGCCTTCCATCCTTCCGAGGTCAGTAAAATGAGGACCCAGATTGTTGGGGGCAATATGCTGACTCTGTAAACCACTTAGAGAGGGTTGTAAAGCACTGTGAAGTGATATATAAGTCTAAGTGCTATTGCTATTAGATTTGTAATGTTCTGTTGTGCATGCGCATATACATTACGTACATCAGGCAATAACACAATGGAGATTTTAATTACAAGTAATTTATATTTTATTGTAAAAATAGTTTATATTAAAACTATGAATATAAAACAGACATATCGATGTATATTCTTTCTTTATTTTTCATTTTATTCATATATTAATTACATTTAATTTTGAAGAAAAGTGAAATAATTATGATGTTTGCAACAGTAATATTTGAAACTATAGCTAATACCGCTATTGTTGGAATATCCACATTTTAGTACCTTGAATCTTGTCTATATTCATACTCTAAGGATAGTTTTCATTCTTGCTGGGAAAGGAATTCAGAAATCGAGTGTAGAAATGCTTTCCTTTCATATATTAAATGGCTCATAAGAATAATTTCTAAATTTGACATTCTAAACATAAAAGATTTAAAATAGTATTTTTAAAATGTTAAAAAATATGTTTATAAAGTATACCATGGGGTTAAATGAAGATAGATCGATATAGGTAGTCCTCGACTTACAACAATTCATTTTGTAACCGTTCAAAGAAAAAAAACTGACTTATGATCGTTTTTCACACTTATGACCTTTGCAGCACCCCCCACTTTTTTGGAAAGAGCACTTAAGCCCATGCTTCCCGGCTTTGTTTACACAGGTTTGCTAAGCATGGCTTTTGTTAACGTTTAAACATTTAAAATACAGTAAGCCATTGGCATTGGGAATGCAGGGGTGATAAATGGGACTATGTCCATTGGATGCAAACTTTTCCCTTTCAACTTGCATTGTGATGTCACAACACACGTTTTCTTCACTTAGGTGAAGACTTCGATTGTTGGGAATACCTATGAGCCTAACTAAAAGCATAATTAATTATAGCATTTAAAATTACCCCACAGGGGCTAATATTTTGATGAGATAGCATTCCAAAACAAAAACAGCTTTTTCTTCTAAATTTGTGTTAATTCCATTGTGCCAAGTGTTTCCAGGATGGTGTTAGAGAATAAATAAAAAAGAGTAGGCTTTCATGTTCATATTCATATCTTCCTACTTCATACAGTCAGTGATCATTATGCTGAATTACATATATTGAAAATGATATCTGTATTGTGCATGACATAAATGGCTGATTGCAAGATACTTTCTGTAGTATTGGGATCCTTGCAAGATAGAACTCCCAATTACCTAGAAACCTACTATGCGAGTAGCTACAGATGAAAATTTTATTTCAGTACAGATGTCCATATCAATGTAGAGAATGGAAGCTAACAGGATGGCAGATAAAATTGTGGTTTATTTTATTTTAGATGATTATCACACCTTTAATATGCTGATAACTAACTCAAGGCCGTCATCATACCTAATATTCCTTCCTCTTCCTATTTTTCCCAGAACAACCCTGTGAGGTGGTTTGGGCTGAGAGTGAGTGACTGGTCCAAACTCACCCAATGGCTTTGAAGTCTAAGCCAAGACTAGAACTCCTGCTAGACTAGGTTTCCTGCTTTTTAGCCTGATGCCTTAACCCACTAGACTAGAACAAACTGGCTATAAATATACTTATATTCCATAAAATGTGACTCAAAAGAGCTTTATTTTACCATAGTGTGTGAACTCATTAATCTGCCTGGCCAAATGCTTGATGCAACAGCCTGATGATTTTGAGTAATATTACTGTAATTTAATGAGTGAGGGATTCTTCTACTGAATCATCCATTATACACACCCCTCCTAAAACTGGCTCCTGAGCCAATGTGGTATTTGCCAGGAAAAGAATGACAATGTATGCAATGATGACATCACCCCATTGCCACAAAGTCATGAGGTTTTTTAAAATTTGTTTTATTTTATTTTTATCACATCATTATTGTTTTGATAAATAACTTAAGGTGGCCAACATATCTAATGCTCCTTTCTCCTTCTATTTTTCCCACAACAATCCTGTAGGTGAGTTAGACTAACGGAGTGATCGTCCCTAAATCATCCAACCAAGGCAGGATTAGAACCCACCATTTCTTGCTGTCTAGCCTGATACCTTAACCGCTAGACCGAACTGATTTGATGATAGCCACTACACCAAAACAGTATTGATTTGATGATATCAGCAGACCCATGTTTATGATTGATGCCACTGAAAGCTAGACTAGGTTTCCTAGGAGTGATGCTGGCTTTTTCTGGTGTTCTTATTCTGGGAATTTCCAGTAACCATGAATCATGAATGGCTGAAGATGTTGTATACCTTATTAATACCTAGGTACATGTCTGTATTCTGTTAAGATGGTGTTAATGATCTGAGGACAAAGGAATGTATTCTAGCTCCATAGTCATAAACAGTTCACCCTTTGGATAACCTTGTTAGGAAAGCCCCTGCTGTTTGAGATTTGTTAATTAGGACTCAGTATGAGACATGGATTTCACCTACTTCACTCACAAGTTAATGGAAAACATCCTCATAAGAACTGTGTGTCCCATTTTTCCCTGTCTTAAGGAAAGAAATTAGGAATTTTTAATTATTTTATGGTTTACTTTAGCTGCGTTAACCTATTTTTCTTTTGAGTTTTTGTGAGCTGTCCTGATCATTGTGCGAGATGGAAAGACAAAGAAACACAAGAAACAATCAATCATTAAAATACATTATTTTTAGATAAAGTCATTGTGGAACATTTGCAAAACCCTCATAAAAGTGAATTCAAAAAAAGCATCTTGTGTACAGAATCTGCAATTTTCTTGATTCCCAGGAGATGGCATCTGACTTCTAGAAAATTACTTGCCAAAAATATCTTATGATTTACACAAGGACAGAAATTTGAGAAACATAGAATTTATACTCTAAAAACTGGATCTTTGGGTTAAAAATAATGAGAAAATAAAATAATTATATATTTAAAATATTTAAATGTTTTGCATTGGATTTACCTTGGAACTAATTTTGTGTGTGCGTGTGTGTATGTATGTATTATGTATGTATGCATGTATGCATGAATGTTTCTATTCTACAGATTCTTTGGTTAAATATAATAAAAAGTCTAAATCCTAGGTATATTTGTATATATTTAATAGGACCAATAATTATATCAAAATATAAGTCCAACGGTAATTGAAAATCTGGAAAACTGAAAGGTCTATTTTCATGTGAAAGGTATAAATTAGGCAGAGAAAACCTAGAGATTTGAGATCCCATAAAAAAATTCCTAGGTCTATTTAAAAATACTTAACAGGAATTAATATAGGCTATTATACACACAAGACTCTATCTATCTATCTATCTATTATCTATTATCTATCTATCTATCTATCTACTATCTATCAGTGGTGGGTTGCTACTGGTTTACCCCGGATCGGGTGAACCGGTAGTGGCGTGGCAGGAGGCTCCACCCACCTGTCCAGATGCTTCTGCACATGCGCAGAAGCATTGTGCACACGCACGAGCGCCCATGACCAACAGGTAGCGATGGGTTTTGAAACCCGCTCTATCTATCATCTATCTATCTATCTATCTATCTATCTATCTATCTATCTATCTATCTATCTAGTTATTCTTCTCCATGAAATCAGAGATTTTTTTACTCATGTATTTATATTATCAATCTGAAGTAGTAAATTGGGGGGGAAAATACTCTCAAACAATGAAAACACCTTAATGTTTATTCCAAGATATTAAAGGTATCCAAAAAACATGTGAGGCCTAGTTTTTTTTACAAAGTTCCATAGGCATTTTAGATCCCACAAAGAATACATTAGACATTCAAATTAATTGAATAACCCGATAAAGCATATTATGTCCATAAATGTTGGTCAAGAACATTGATAATTATCAGTAAGGCATATAACAATAATTTGTGTTCCATTCTACCTGGGTTAGTAGTCAATTTTGTCAGAACTCCAGAGCAGCAAGGAAAATTGAAAATGAACAACCCAGAAAGCCACATTCTAAGCGCTGATTATTTAGATTTAATAAGAAAAGATTATGATCACAATATAAAAATTCTAACCAGTACCTTTGCTTTCAAATGACATATACATATGACATTCAAAGCATTTAATATCCAATTCTCTGTTACACTTTCAGTGAATATAAGGAGCAGGCTTTTGCTCCAGGAAATGTGAGCCAGCTTGTATCTGAGCAATATTTACACAATAGTTGCAATATTTCTTATCAGTGTGTGAGTTCAGACTCACACAAAATGTCTTTAGATTATCCAATAAAACAGGCCAATGGTTCCAAAGTCAAATTAAATAAAGAGGAGAAAGGGTGTGTCCTTCAAAAGTTCAATGTAATATACTAATGACTGAAAAAATAATTCCATTCATCATTAGATATACACATCATTTAAACACTAAATAAACATGGAATGAAAATTGTATTTAGCTGAGGGATTCTAAAAATTTAAATTACACCATATCAAAGGTCTTAGCATCCAACAAGTTAACCCACAATCAAATCCAATTATTCATAGAACTATGAAACTGTGTTTTACCAAAGAAAAGCATTACAATATATAATTCCAATGAAGTTTTTATTTAATGTAATTTATATTCATTATTTTTAAAAACAACTCAAAGCAGCGAACATACCTAGTGTTTTTTTCTCTTCCTATTTTCCTCACACCAACAACAACCTCCTGAGGACGTGAATTGTTTCACATCACTATTCTTCTTTTTAAATGAAGCATAAACAATAATATGATCTTCATTATATTCCTTAAAACGTTTTCTAGATGAAGTTTATTTATTATTTTATTATTTATTTATTAATTAAATTTCTATACCGCCCTTCTCCAAATAGGACTCAGGGCGGTGCACAGCCAAGGTAAAAACAGAGCATACAAAATTTAAAAACAGTATTAAAATAATTAAATATTTTGGCCGTAAATTAAAACAACCCAATTTAAAATCAATTTAAAATTTAACTCAAGCCAGCCCAGCTAGTTGAAATAAATAGGTTTTCAGGGCCTGACGAAAAATCCGGAGGTCTGTTATTGTACGTAACTCTGGGGGAAGGTTGTTCCAGAGGGTGGGCGCCGTCACAGAGAAGGCTCTCCCCCTGGGGGTCGCCAGCCGACATTGTCTGGCGGACGGCACCCTGAGGAGGCCCACTCTGTGCGAGCGTACTGGCCGGTGGGAGGCTATTGGTGGCAGAAGGCGGTCTCGTAAATATCCCGGCCACTAACCACTGTGCCACCAAGGCTCTAATATTAAATTATTACTTGGAGTCCCTATTTAATTTATATGTATAAAATATGAATCATTTAATAACAATTTATTTACATACCATGTTGAAATAGATTTGTTCCCTTACAAGAATTGTTAAGATTTTTGGATCTTGATTAGAATTTGCAAGAGAATCAAATAAAATCCAACAAACATTTTTTAAAGTCCAAATAAAAATGATATTATGAAGAACATAATAAAAAATGTACTCATAGATCAAATCAGAAGATGCCGTATATCTACCAAATTAAAGTCCAATAAGTAAAATTGTACCACTTTTAATCAATGAGAGCTCAATTTACTTAGAACTGTGCTATGATCAACTAAGAATCAAAACTTCATTAAAATCCCCAGCCATAATTATCTGATCAACAGCCAGACTAAAATGATGAGCAAAACATCTATGCAAAACATCTGAATGATCTTTAGTTGAACCATAGTAGTTAAGAAGTGCTAGCCTATCATTACAGTTTCTAATTACTAATATTGAGAAGTAACTTTCTGAATCATTTCTGTCTTCTTCCACAGTAGATTTAGTTAATCAGTGGAATCCCTCTTGGCCCCCATCAGATTGTGAATTACTATTAATATATCCATTTTTGAGCTATCCATTTTTGAATTAATTGGTAAGGAGATTGCGGTTTACATTAATTCAGAATTGAATTAATCCTTCTCCCATAAATTGTAGGAATTTCTTGTATTAAAAAAACAGATTTTAAACCACTCACTATATTAAAATCTTTTTTCCTTTAGAAGGACACTATTTGTGTAGCTATTGATAACCAAATCCTATGGGAAATCTGGAAAAATAAATCTCAACACAGACTGACAAATGAGCAGCCGATTAGACGTCACTTACAGCTCACATGTGAAGAGACCCTATTTGACGCAAAGTAACAATAGCAGCATACATAACAATAGCAACAGCAATAGCACTTAGACTTATATACTGCTTTACAGTGCTTGACAGCCCTCTCTAAGTGGTTGACAGAGACAGCATATTGCCCCCAACAATCTGGGTCCTCATTTTACCCACCTTGGAAGGATGGAAGGCTGAGTCAACCTTGAGCTTGGTGAGATTCCATCTGCCAAATTGCAGGCAGCCAGCAGTCAGCAGAAGCTGCCTGCAGTACTGCAGTACTAACCACTGTGCCACCAAGGCTCTAATATTAAATTATTACTTGCCCAAAATCCTACATATTCCTATACTACATTTTCACCCATTCCTACACTACATTTGCCTGCTGCTGCATAATCTAAGCCTTGATCTGCCCATATTTTGCTAATGCAACACATTAAATGCCTATGAAAACATTACGCAGTACAAGCCCCAATCCTGTTGAGAATGGTTGAAGTGAATACATGATGGCTTGTTTTCATGTTTGGCCTTAGTGTGGTTCAAAGATTCTTGAAAGACAACTACTCATGTTGATGTAGTCTAGAGTCAACTTTAATTGTTCTGGTGGTTAGTGGTATGTTTCTTATTCATCTAACACAAAATTTACTATATAATATAGGCAGAGCGTGGTAATGGTCAGGTATGGTCAGGGACTGGGAACTAGCCGGTTCCATTTGTCCAATTGAGGCAGCTGCATAATCCTTCCCATCTGGTTGCTGGGCTCTGCCTGTATGGCCATTATGGCTTGGGTATTATTTATGTATTTAAGAGATGTATAAAGCCATCTATTTTATGAACTATAAATCTTGGTGGCTCACAGCTATAGTTAGAAACAATAAAAACCAAAAGGAGAAAAAAAGGAAAAATAAAGAACAACTCCTGGCATCCTGAATCAACACTCCTCAGTATATAGCAAAAACACAACCATTGGGTTCCAGACTCATCCTATCCCAACATCTGGGAGAATGCCAGCTTTTTAAGGGTTGCAAAAACATATTTTTCCTTCCCTCTTTTTTAGATTAGAATATCAATCTCCCAGGAGATTGACAGACATGTCACACAGGACTTGGGGATTGTTGTTGTTTTTGTGTTGTTGTTTGTTTGTTTGTTTGTTTAATAAGAGAGCAAGAATAATCCAGAGGAGTTTCAAGATATTTTATTATATGAGTTTGGGAAGGTGGCAGTGTTATTTGGGTGTATGTACCCTGGAGAGATTACAAAGTAGGGAAGGCATTCAAGACATAAACATACAGTAAATATGCAACAGGAGGTGGGAGAAACTGTTTTGCCTGACCCAAAATGTTAGCTTTATCATTAGAAATTATAAATCCCACAACTTAATGGTCCTCAGGAGCCTTAAAATAATATCCTTAGTTCTCCAAACCTGACATGAGAAAGCCTTTTTCACAAAAGAGCATTACTATCAAATTCAAATAATTGCAATAACAGCTTTATCTACTGACATCATTTTATACAATATTCACAAAAGTCAACCTTTTCTTCCATTTCACAGATATTGCACAGAGCAGATGAAATTTCCATTTCCATTACATTGTTTAAAGATCATACTACTTGTTTTGCCCTGTTTGCCAAGGTACAAAACCCATCTTTATAGAGCCTGGTACAACTCAGTAAAAATTTTTTAGTGTTGACTAAACATCATAATCAGCAAAACAACATGATCAAAAAACACCTCACAGTCACTTCATAACCTTTTAAGGTAACGGTAACGGTTCCCCTCGCACATATGTGCTAGTCGTTCTCGACTCTAGGGGGCGGTGCTCATCTCCGTTTCAAAGCCGAAGAGCCAGTGCTGTCTCCATGGTCATGTGGCTGGCATGACTAAACGGCAAAGGTGCACGGAACACTGTTACCTTCCCACTAAAGGTGGTGCCTGTTTTTCTACTTGAATTTTTTACATGCTTTCAAACTGCTAGGTTGGCAGAAGCTGGGACAAGTAACCGGAGCTCACCCCGTTACGCGGCACTAGGGATTCGAACCGCTGAACTGCCAAACTTTCGATCGACAAGCTCAGCTCAGTGGCTCTTAGCCACTGAGCCACCGCATCCATTTTAAATAATCTTTTAATGTCAGCCAAACCAGTTTGTACCATGGACTTTGGTGTGAGGTCGGATATAGAATTAGACGGTTGGATTGAACAGCTTTATCCAAATTGGTATCTTGTGAGGTAAATCATCAGAGTTGCTCATATCAGAATTCCAAATGGACTTTATTTTAATTTTTATCTTCCAAAACTGCTCAAATATCTGGCCATGCTAATTCTTTTGCTGGTCTTTTCCACAAGCCACATATCAAGGGACATTCATGCATCAATTATTCAAGTATCTTTCTGCATGAGCCTCTGCTAAAATAACATCTGATAAAATTTGGAGCATAATCAATTGTAAAGTGCTAACCAACATTTTATATCTTTTAAATAAGGGATCTGAAATATTGCCGTCATTTTCTCCACAAAAATTGTATTTTCTTTTCTATCTATTAAGTATTCAGGGTATTTCAGATGCAACAGTACATTTTCCTTTTTATTTATTTTTTCCTGTTGTGAATTATAAATAGTAAGTGATAAAAAAAGTAACAATATAGATATTTTTTCTTACTGAGCCGTCCTTATTCCAGATCCAACTTGCATGGAGTTTTTATTTCTTAGTAATTCTTTGGATAACAATTGAAAAAAAATCTGAGGTAGTTTAGTTAATTATTTAAAACATAATAAAATATTCATCCCATCATGCTATTATTTATTTATAAAAAAATCTATTCCACATGTTCATTGTTTTGTTTTTTTTGACAGTTACGTTTTTTCAAATAAAAAATCTGTCGAACCTCACCCATACTGTAACTCAAACTTGATTGAGAAAGATAACAGGCAGAGATTCAGGAGCACAGTACTTTGATAAGCTAATTTTATTATAGTTACTAGAAAAATTGTAATAGGAGCAAAATACTAGCTCCTGCTAACTATAAGCATCTAGCCATATATAACATTTACCAGTCCCAAGATACAAATGTTACATGTCTTCTTTTTTGCCTCACTGGTACACTAATGGATAGATGTTTACATAAACCGATCTTTCATGTATCAGTAGTTACGAGTTTTTCAACACACTGATATCTGTTTTAGAGTTTGCAATAACATGTTCCAATTTTCCACTTGAAGAGAAAATGAAGAAGTTTTATTAAATTATATTTCTGATATATCCTTCTTTTCAAAATCTGATCTATACTAATTGAACACATCATTAAAACTAATTAGTATATGGGTTGCTGAAAATGTATATAAAAGACATTTGTTATACAGAAATTTTTTAAAAATGAAAAATATCAGAAAAACGAATGCATATAAAGAATACCTCAGTTTTAAAATTCATCATTAAACCATGATCACACAGTAATATTGATCAGTCTCTAAGTTGATGCCGGTAGTGACTTCATAAACAGACAGTGAACACATATCAATCCAAGATAGTAAATCTGAGGTAGCATTGTCTTTCCATCAAACAAACACATTTTATTGTATTCCTTGCTTGATAAATCCATATTTCTTTATATAAGGTTGACATTCAAATTGGGATACCTAATACAAATTCCAGTATTATGACTTTGAAAGCAAAATCTTTTAGACAAATTTTGACAGGAACTATGAATAAGAAAATTTAGTTTTACATTCATTAAAACAAAATATTCTTTAACACGCTTATCTGAAAAGAAACTTTAAAACTTTTCTTAATATTAGTATTAGCTCCAAACTGCTGTCTAAAAATCTCACAGGCTTTTAGAGAGATCAATGTCTTCTTGGTTATTCACCAAAAGAAATAATAATAATTCATCTGTATTGGGCTATAAATCTTATGCGATCTAACTGATTTTCTAAAATCTTATCAAGTATCCCCAGGGTCTTTTATTTCAGTGTTCAAGAGAATAATAACTAACTTGAGTAAATCCAGGAATGGACTTAAAGGAAAAAATGTAACTTTATTGGGGAGGATTATGAAAGCATGTGGTTTAATATTTGTACACCCTTAATAAGGTGATAAGGAATCCTTTAAAACTAAGTGTGTGGTGTTTTTTTTTAAAAAAACCCTACAGTATCACCGGTTTTTAATTGTCAGAGCTAGTAATCGATTCAACTATTTGTTGAATCGATTGTTTCACTTGTTTGGCTAAGTGAAGACATATGCAAAAGATTAAAAGAATTCAACGAATCAACAAACAAATTTTAATGGATGCCTACAGAATAGCCCTGTCTCAGTCACTGCCCTTTTATACATTTATACATTAGCACATTTTCTTTACTTTCCTATTTTTTTTTCCTGGAAAACAAAAAGGAGGTTGTATTGAGATGGAAAAAGGAAACATTAGCAGCTTCCATTTGGGAGCAGCTTAAAGGTGTAAAAATTGATGTAATTGAAATGTTGGTTTTTAAAGCATGGAATGACCTATGAACATACATAGTTGATGCTTTCATACTTTTTGAGTTTCTCTTTTGTAGAAAGACAAATAGGAATAGTGAAACATTGATTATAATGACAGATTATACTAATTAGGCAATGATGAATTTCACCTGGATTTGATATAACAAGATACGGAAGCCCAACCATTATGATTTGAACTATGATTTCAAATTTAGCATTATGTTTGAACCAGCCAGTGTTTCAAACTTGTTATCTTCCTTGTTTCAAAACTACAGTTTCTAGAAATATATAAATCACAGTTTCTTGAAGGTACAAAAATGGGAAGGCTGCTCTAGATAAGTGAATATGGAACATCTTAAAAAATAAATTGGAAATGTTTTTTGAATCAGAGGATTTCAAACGTTAATTTCCACTTCCTGACTCTACGTGCATAATGATATACAATCTTTGGTCTCAGGGCTGATTTTAGGGTGCCCCCACCAATTGTATCCAAAAATTACTGTCAGATTATACTCCTTAATGTAGCTTATTTCACATTAGTTTATTTATATGTAACTTAACTCGAATGTTTTTGTTCAAGTCTGAGGAAGTTTTGGAGTATATCCTCCAAGCAAAGGTGGAATAAGGCCTTGGCATGAACAAGACTCCACATATGTGATGTAAAATTCTGAAATAGGAAGGAATATACAAAGCCTCTTAAATTGCATAGTAGTTATTGACAGATTGATGTTACGGCATTGAAGAGATGGGCTTAGAATGGAACCTGATAAATTCCTTCACAGAGCTTGATGAATTCTTTTAGGCCTATAAGGAATGATAACCGACCCATATTTGATCTTTTTAAAAAACCATGGACCACACAATCCCAAATGAAATATTATGGACAGAAAATTCAGCTTGTAATGACTGTCATGTAAGTAATGAGAAATTCAAATACAATGTTTTTGATATCTTGTGTTCGATGGGTGAGTGACCAAGTTATTGATCGCCAAATCTCTTTTGCAGTTTTCAACAATAAAGATTTTGATATTCATCTCTCAAGCAAAAAGATAAAAATAAATTAAAAAGTGTGGTTTATGAATGTTACATGACAGAACAAGTGTTTATGTTGAATAGCATTGACAGCCTTATTAAATATGAATATCATTAGTCAGAGAATAATCAATACTTGTCTTTAATTCCAAGATCCCTATAGCTAAGACTATTTTTAGTCAGTTTGAAGACAAATATCTTGGCCAAACTTTTCAGTATATTTTGACCTCTTGACAGATTAACAGCAGTTGAAACACCTTCCCCCCACCCCCCAAATTTAGCATTTTTCATTAAAGAAAACTTTCCTCTCTTACTGCCTATTCATACTTTATTAATTATTTCAATGCATATTCCACCTTTCTAACCATGGGACATTCAGAGTTACCTCAACGAAATGCAAGTAGGAGATAGAATAATATATCACTGCTTGAAAGACTGAGACTGCCTCAGGTTTGCTATCTGTTGCATGAAGGCTCACCCTCTTCATGGTTAGTCCTCAATTTATGACTACAATTGCAACTGGAATTTCAGTCATTGAATAAAGCAGTCATTAGGCAAGATATCCACATGACTGCTTCACTCAATGATCACAATCCCAGATATTCCGGTTGTTAAACAACCATGCAGGTCATTAAGCAGACAGGGCAAAAGAGCTGCCTGCAGAAAGAGAAGAGAACTCCAGTGGCAAGCTGGAAAAAGGAAGCTTGGGTTTTTGGGGGGATTGGAGCCTTCTTTTTCCACCTCTGCAGGAGTTGCTTTCTCTTCCACGTGAGGAAGACAAATCCATTGCTGGACTGGAGTAAAGAAGCATGGATCTTTGTGCTCCGAGCTTTCTATCTCCAGTTTGCCACAGGAGCCCCCCTTCCCCCATGCACAGAGGGGAGGGAAATTCCTTCAGCAGGCAGCAGTGGCTTGCAACCTTTCCTGCAGGCTTCTCCACTGATTTTTTGGGGAAGCCAGCAGAGAAGATTGCAAATGATGATCACATGATTGTGGGGCACTTGGCAACCAGTCGTAAGTGAGAACAGGTTGCCAAGCACCTGAAATGTGATCATGTGACCATGGGGACAGGGCGACAATTGCATCTTCAAGAACAAATTGTAAGTAGTTTTTAATAAGTCCATCCTAACTTTGACTGGCAATTAAACGACCAATCGGAAGTTGAGGATTACTTTATAAGGAAGCTGATCCTGCAATGTCTTAATCTGAAAAATTCCTTTATTCTTTGTTGGACAGCTTTATTCTTTATTTGGATGGATATTGCTAAACTGGGTGCTGGGTGTTTCTTGTTTGTTTGTTGCACTATTTAATTTTTGTGTTTTTATTATTTTTGTTAGCTGCCCAGAGTTGTGTCTCACAAGATGGGCAGCCATGTAAATCATATAAAATGAAAGTATTTTCTCCTGCACTGTGGTGCCCCTTATCCTTCAGAACACATATTAAAAATGTGCTTTATTGTCACAATATACTGTACCCATAGCACCCCCTTGCTTTTTCCCCTGTAACTGTCTTTCAAAAACATCCCTTAACTAATTTTTAAATACATGGGCCAGATAGGAGCCAGCATCTTATATTTATAATAATCAGTTCAGCTATTGTTGGAAGGAATCAAACAGTGAATTTGTGGATTTTACTGAGGCCATTTACATTTCTCTATCATCATTATAATCAATAGTGGGATTCAACTAATTTAAAACCGGTTCTTCCTAATGATCAGGTGGGCGTGGCTGGGGGGGTGTCATGTGACTGAGTGGAAGCAGCCAACTCGATGTCACTCACAGCAAGGTGGGGCGGCACAGGCGGGCTGAAGAGATGGTGATGATGACCAGAGACTTAGACTTACCTTTGTGCAGCAAGAACAATGGTGATTCTCCAACGTCTCATCTCTTGCTGGGTATTGCTGCCCGACAGTCAGGATTTTTAAAAAGATTTTTGCAGCAGGAAATGGCAGGCAGCTACTCCCAATCTTTGTTGGTGCAGCTGGGCACAACTCCGCTCCGAGACACTGGCCTGCCACTGCTACTGCCTCTTTGCTGGCTTGAACGGTCTGCAGCTGCAGCCTCTTTGCCAGCATGAACGGCCTATAGCTGCAGACTCTTTGCCATTGTGAATGGCCTGCAGCCGCTGCCTCTTTGCTGTCATGAACGGCCTGCACCGGCAACCTCTTTTCCGGTGTGAACGGCTTGCAGCCTCAATCTCTTTTGAAAAGTGGACATTTTTGGGATGAGTTTTTGCTCAGAGTTCTACAAAATGCAGTTGTCAACAGTTTTTGTATAGTACAGACTGAAGAAGAGGACTATATGGTTTAGAACTTACAGAGTAAAATAATTGGTTTGTATTTTACTAAATACATATACAAAATGGCCATAGCAGGCCAAGTCCCATGGATGTGAAACTAACAGATTTTTGAAATGGCAACATTGGACCATAGCCATACTTGTTAAATCTGATGAGCCTGGTTAAGTGGATTTTATAGTGGCTTGTATAAACATAGGTCTTAACTTATTCAGATAAATGAAGGTCACATTAGAACTATGAATCCATCCTAAAGCTCTCAGCTGTCATGTGCAAAATCTTTCACTCAAGTAGGAGCAACAATAAACATTTACCTTAACTGTAATAGCTTCGTTGTGTGTCCTTTTCATAGAAGAGCACAAGATTTGCATTACAAGTGGGAATGCTTATTTTCCAACTTTTGAAAGTGATCCAAAAGATATAAGAAGGAACTGAATTCATCCTTTCTAAACGCAAATTGTTTCAAGGTTCTTTGTATATATAATTTGACTTTATAGGCAGCCTCCCAACCTATCTTTCACAAGTTCATCTATTTTCCCACAGAGAGGAAATGATTGAGAGATCTCTAAGAAAAGGACACAATTAGCAAGGCTAGCTCAACTAACAAGGAAACATGTGGTATGCTTTAGTAGTTTAAGGCTATTGGTCAATGATTTCCTTAATGAAAACTTACTTTTGGAAAGAACAGTTGTATCAATATGAAAATCCAAGATCTTGATAGTAAATAACATTAAATATGTAAGAACTTGAGGGGGCATGATTCATTAATTAATGGCACCCTGATGAAAACTGATGGGTTCTGCTTTTCCATTCTTGTGATACTTTAACATCTCAGCCATGTTTTATATCATCTCAACAAGGAGAAATAGATAGATCCACTAAATAGAAAACTTATGTGCATCTTTTTGGAAAACTAACAATAACTGTAAAGCCATATGCTAATTTCATCATCCAGGTGTAAAAAGAAAATTGAAGTGAAATGTAATTTTTAAACAAATAGACGCTGTTCATCCTGGCTGATCAAAGCTCATGTGGTCATGTATGCATGCCTATGGCAATACTTAATGAATACTATTTTACACTTTCTTGACTTACTGTTTTAGTTTGCAAAAGCCCCTGTTATTTGTTCTGAGTGTGCATATACAACCAGGTTTAGAATCCAAAATATCTAGAGTTTCCCCTTTGCTTATTATTTATATAATTCCTTCATAAAACTGAACACAACTTCTATTATGATCCCAAGATGTATCCTATCACAATAGAGGACAAAGCAAAACTAATGTTGCACTGCCAATTTGACTATGCAAAGTGTCCTCTTGCCATGCCTTTCATCCTCTTTTTTAGATGGAGTATTCTGCTTTCTTCATATAAGCATTTTAATATAGTTTTTTTGCAATTTCCTGATAACCTTCAAGGGTATTGTACAATGGGTATGCGTATAATCTTTTTTTTTTTTTTTGTAAATAAATCTGCCCATTATGTAAATCTAGTTTCATTCCAAAAAGACATCTGACAAATTTTGCTGTTTATATTTCAAGAAGATTTTTTAAAGAAAAAAATCAAGATGTATTTAAATCAGTGTTTTGCAACTTTAGGGTGTGGACTTCAGCCCCCAGAATTCCCTTGACAGCTTGCTAGCTGAGAAATTCTGAGGGTTGAAGTCCACATTTCTTAAAGTGACCGGGGTTGAAAAACACTGATCTGAATAATTAACAATATTTTAAACTTACCTTTCCTTTAACTCCTTTTAACAAGGCACAACTGTTCACTTTTTCTTTTTTCACAGCAAATGTGGCCATTTATTTATCTATTCCCCTCTATTAGCTTTGTTGCTTTTAATTTCAATGTGTACTCATTAGGGGTGAGTCTGAGTCTTCAGATTCAGAAATTGAAGACCTTAATCACACTGAGCTCAACCTGCATCGCAAGAATCAGCAGGAGACAGCATACCTGAGAAACTCCAGGTGCAAACTGAGTCAGCTAATCTAGGGCCTCATATCTAGGCAACAACACAAGACCAGCAACACATTGCAAATTAGGAAGAGAAGAGAAAAGGAAGTTAAACCTTCAACTAAAAAAAAAAGGGTGACTCGGCAAATTAGTCAAACTCCTAGGAAGAAATCTATAAAGAAGAAACTTATCAAGAAATCTGCAGTTTGACCTCTGTTTGTAAGTGATCCATGTTCTTTTTCAAACTAATCTGTGTACAATTTCAGAATTCTTAGATGACTCAACTTAGTTTTGGATTACAACCCAACCACATTTAGATCATTTCTGAACTGGTGTCTTGAGTCTCTGAACTACACGAAGAGTAATATTTTGTGTTTTCTCTATAGAAGGATTGCAGATGTCAACATGTTTATGTTACTTCAGCTAAAGATTTTCAAGTGCAAAAAAATCCCTTGAGTTTGAATCAGTAGCTGGCTCTGAATGTCTAATTGGTAGCACAGAACAATGCCCGCTATATAAATTCACATGTTTATTGTCCCATTATTTTCTCAGAATCACTATTTCAGAACTTGTTTAGACCTCAGAAGTACAAGATGATTCCATTATTGGTGTTAATAGATCCAAGGCTCCCCAAAAGCTGCTGATAGCCCGCCTGAGACAATCGTCCAAGGGAATGCACTTCAAGAAAGTCACAGCATTGGATCAATGGAAGAAAGCTTGACTGCTTCATACCCATCAGGATCACTGCCATAACCATAGGAACCAACGTAGCAGATGGCAATAAAACATATGTTTTTGACAGCCCCTCATTAGATGCTCTGAACAAGGGCTATAATGACCAGCTAAGAAGAAATGGAATTCCTATAAAGCTTGTTCATTTGGAGCCTAGACCCTCCCGAAGCAATATTTTCTTGCTCTGATCCATTCTAAATAGTGCTCCCTGGTACCATAGTCTCAATTTACAAGATTACTTCTGGTAACGGTTTGGCAAAACTGATCGGTATAGGATATAAATGATATCCAGGAACTTAAAAAAAAAAAAAAAAAACCTCAGCATTTAATTAAACAAAAGCCATCATCTAACACATTGTAAGGAATCAGAATTAAAAGTACTCTAAACTGGAATAAATGAAAAGGAAACAATAATATTTTGGAATCATTGTTCCCCATGAGGTCTTCCAGGAAACAGCCTACAAGGGGGGAAAAAAGACATGCTGTATGTAAAACTTCTTTCTAAATGAATGGTTTGTGTGTGTGATTGCATGTAGTTGGTCTAAGAATAGAAGGCAGCATTGTGCAAGTTTTTACCATTTCCCTTTTCATCCTTGTGGCATGTTCAATATCATCATTCCACTTGAGCAAGTCAGGTGGATGCAAGTTGCTCCTCAGATTATTTCACCCACTATTACAGAATGTACATCTTCAGTGGGCTAACTGCTCCTTGTTCTTTCATTTCTGACTGCAGCAGTTCTTATATATGTATTTTTTTTTCCTGCTAGCATACTGTAATAACCCAGTGTTAAAAAACCCATTTCAAGCTTCATTTCCTGCTGCTTTGCTAAATCTTTGTTAACACGCTCGTTCAAAGCTATTTTCTTTCTAAATATTTCATAAATGTGGCATCCCCAGTTCTTTTTTTTTTTCATGGAACACCCCGCTTCTTGCACTATTATGAGGGATGTGTGTTACACCTATACATTGTACATTATACATTGTAATATACATTGTAATATTAGATTTATTGCTTTTGTAGGCTTTACAGACTACATTCTAACATTCTAGCCCATCCCCAACAGCAGAGAATGAGATGCGTTGCACTGCATTCAGGATATATAGAAATGGCATTGCTTAGGTTGATCTATATTAGATCCTATCAATTTACTGATTGCTCACAAAACACACCGTATATGTCTTCCAGCATGGCTGGCTGAGGAATTCTGGGGGTTGAAGTCCACAAGTCTTAAAGTGGCCAGGTTTGGAAACCCCTGGTCATGGAGATAGAGCACTATTCCATTCTCCAAAATAAAGGAAAATAGAAGCCTTTCCATTTGCTGTTAATAAGCAATATGGGGGCTTTTTTGACAAAAAAGGGGAAAATTTGATTGAATAATTGATCGATTGATATTTAGTTCAGCTTATATAGTCATCCCTTGACATATGACTCTGGGAGGTGAACAATTAAAACAAAAACATCCACAAAAAGCCAAAAACATACCATACTTGCTGTAGCATTCATCCATAAGCTCCTGAAAAAGAGGTTTACTTAACTTCCTAGCCCCAATGTGTGTGTGAGAGAGAGACAGAGAGAGAGAGGGTGCTCCAAAAGATAAAGCAATGTCACCTCAGCTTTTTTGTTTTTTAACCCCAATCAAGCTTAACAAACAGATGAAATTAAACAGGAGTAAACACTACTGTCAAAAAAGCAAACTTGAAGCATATCTGTCATTTTGTTGTCCTTCCATCAGTTTGGACAGATCCTTTCAGAACCCTCCGCTAATGAATTTAAGGTGGTTGGGGTTTTTTTTTACTCTTTCCTCATTTTGTCCATATGTGTATGTGGGAAGTCGACTTCTACCAAAAATTCAGAGAAAGGAGATAGCAGTGCTTTGATTTTTCTTGGTTTCCTTTTTGCATTTTGTAGCTGCTCTTGCAGCTAATGGAAGTTCTATTTGTCCCTATTCCAAAGCCAATTGTTGTAGTGTTTGAATGTCAAAGGAGAAGAGAGAGAAATTCTGCTGATAGTGGCAATGGTAACAACAGGGCGGTTTGAAGAAAATCATTTGGCCTCATGTTCACAAAAGGTTCTCAAATGTAAATGTTTAACAATTCTTTAAAATATCCTTTCTTCAAGTTGCTTTGTATATTTATGTGTTATAATTTTTTAAAAAAATCTTTTAATGATGATTAGGGACTTTGGAAGCTATAAATGATGTGGGTTTTTTTTTTTTTAACAAAGTAAAATAATTAAAACAGTTTCTGCTATGACCCAAATTCCAAATAATGTAAAGAATTCAATTGCCCGCAAAATTGTGCATTGTTTAAACCATATACAGCATTGTTCCAAAAGTTCTTTGGAAGACTGTTAGTTTTCCGAATTTGAAATCTTTGGAATTATTTATCTACCGAGTCAGCAGCCTCACTTTCACCTCTGATCTAAAATATTTATGAATAAGAAAGTACATTTGGGACTGTTATTTTCAATTAATTCTCTCCGAACAGTTGGTATTTTCAGCAAGAAACCCTGTACACTGTGATTGCTAAAGACATCTTAACATTACTGTATTGATTAATACATTGATTAAATGTGCTTTGCTACCAGCCCTTAAGAGAGATTTTTAAAATGTCATAAATCAGCAACCACCGAATGACAAGGCATCTGGTTTTCTGACTGCAGAAAGTTAGGAAGTACACATACAATGTAATTGCTCAGGATACTTATCTAGGATAAGGAGGATAAAGTGCACACATGTGGGATGATTCCTTAACAAATGTTTTATAAGGACAGAAACTGCCCTGTGCCAGCTCTTAACAGGAGGTGTATATTTTCATTCAATACTCATTCTACCCTTGTAGTGGAGGCAGAGAAAAAAAAAACCATTTTTTTTTCCAGAAATAGGCCATTTCTACAGAGGGACTGTGAGCATATGCAGTACAAATATTTTGACAGTGATATAAACAGCTTTGCTGAAATTTAAACTACTAAATCAAGGGCATAAACTCCTGTACATTTGCAGATTACAATCTTCAGTGAAGATGGCCTAGCATCTGTTTTGCATTTATGATTTCATGGTGTACTGTCTGGGTAGTTTTATTTTTAAAGGGAATATTTTTTGTGATTTATTTGGTTGCCATGGACACCATATTGTCCTTGAAAACACAGACGATGGCAATTATTTAAGGGACTATGGACCATGCTTTTGGCCCCAAATATGATGTATTCAATGAAGTTCATGCCACCTTATAGATAATATTAATCTTTCCTTCCATCTATGATCTTTGGATATTGAGGACTTACATATCTGAAAGCAAAAAAAGAGCTGTCCACAAATAAAATAATATTTCTAAATAGCTGCAGTGTTTCCATAGCACACAGAAAAATATAATTGTAAAGGAAAAGAAAAAGAAGTTCTTAATAACTTTGGAGCACCCAAGCTTTGCAAAATATCGATAGCTGTTCAGCCTGCATAGTTGAGAAAATATAAATTAAAATATTCAATTGACTAAAGAAGCTTTTTATAATTTGCTTCTTTCCCAGATTTTGTTTTTTACCTTTGTCCAGAAACCAAACTGCAGAATAAAGGTTTTTGTTTGCCTGAGCTCATGCTATGATGCCTTCAATAAGCTATAATGAAGTTTTTGTTTTTTACGTTGCTTCATATAGAAATGCTTCATCATTTCCCATCAAACTGAATACCGAATATTATGAAACCTGGAAAGAGACTGAGAGGCTAAATGATTTGTTCAAATCCCTAAAGAAGAAAGGACCAGGATTCAAATATATACACCTTGAAATTCAAGATTGCTCTATTCCACATTTGCTAGAAATACAGTATTTTGTATATTGACATTTCATGAAACGATATATTTTTCACTCCAGAAATAGCCCTGCTTAAGACACACAATTAGATCAAGTTAAGCAGGGCGCTTAAGACCTTTCTATTTTATCAAACTGGCCTGGCCTAAATCTTCCCCCTTTTTAAATGTGGAAATTTTAAATTTTTAAATTTTAAATTCGTCTTTTTTATAGGGGTATGGGTAAGGCATTTTAAATTGGGGAGCCATTTTAGATTTAATTCTGTTTTAAACGTATTTTAATTGTTTATATTGTATGTTTTTAACTTTGGCTGTTCACCGCCCCGAGTCCTTCGGGAGAGGGGGCGGTATAAAAAATCTAATAAATAAAAAATAAATAAAATAAAATTTCATGCTGGCTCTTCATCAGTGTCAGTTATAACCTGGACCATTCTCCGATTGTCAGTTTGGAAGTGAATAGAGTCCACCAATCAATGCAATATAAAATAGCCATCGTTTCATAATAAGCCGTCATTTAAAAACGGGTCTTATGTTTACCGAATCAATGAAATGCCAGACATTAAATTGAAAGTAGGAGGGAAGGGACCCGTGAGAGGAAATTGGTCAGCTTCAGACCCTCTGTTTAATCCTGTTTCCCTGGATTTTATCCTGCCCACCACTCCGTGCTCTGCTACAACCTTTTCTTTTTCAACCTGCCTCCACCCCCCAGTCCTAGTCAGATGTATTAGCAATGCAGAACAAATGCACGATCTTTAAGTCGGAGGTAGAGCCGTAAATGCACAAGTAATCTGATAGCTAACCCCCCAGGAAAATGTTCCCCTCTAGTAGAGAGAGGGCAAAGCAAAACTTGCAGATCAATGTTTCGTGAAAGGAAGAGCAAAGAAGATTAGCTCTGAAAATTGGGCTTAACAACAGGAGGAAAAGCAGCTGACTCCACACTCACATTTTCCTCTTTGTGTCCTCTGGCTTCCTCTTAATATTTGCTCTTCCGTGGAAGTTAAGTCTTTCCTTTTTAAGAACAACAAAAACAAAAACCGAGGAATACTGTAACAGTAAGTGTACTTAAAGTTAACTATTTTCATTGCCATGCTATCTCATGATTTCCCTTTGGAATACTTTTCTCTTAAAAATGTTGCAGGCAGAGAAGTGGCATAGAGGCCATATTACATAATGCGCATATACATACTCATCACACTATTCCCTTTTGCAGGTAGCAGCATAATGCAGAGCCAGAAAACAGGAATAAGAAATATTAAGCAAAAGAAAAGGAAATTAGGCTAAAATAGTTTACACCAACTGCATTCGCTATACCAGATGTTCCCAAACACTCCAGCTCATTGACATTTATGACACGTTAAACAAGTCATAAGCAAACTACATCTATGTTTTAACTTTTATTCAGCTCCGCCATCCATATCTTATCTCATCATTTTTCAACTCTCTCAATTTAGGATTTCCTTTTCATCAATTTTTTTGAAAGCATCATTTGTAGCATTCACTTCTGTTTCACTGTTTGACATATCACTAGCCCGTATTAATCTGTAAAACACTCCTCTGAGCATTTGTTCGCTTTCATCCTAAATCATTTGATTACTTTAATTTTTAATTCCATTTATGGCACGTGGCTTGGGCATTTGAAGAACCGGCTTTCTCCAATTGTTTTAACCCACTCTATAAAATCCGATGAAGTCATCATGCTCTAGATACAGTTGATTAATCAAGAACTGCTTTCTCCTGGAACACAGGAGGTGTGTCTTACTCTTTGGAATAGGATCTCCAAAGAGTTATATAGCTCTGAGTCTGCTGGCTTTTAGGATCCAACTTAAGACCCAACTGTAAATTCTCAGCAAGAATTGAATATGATTCTCCTAATCTTTGGGTATATTGGTATAGGTTTTTAATGTAATATTTGATTTTTTAAATTGCTCTCAAATGTTTAAGACAGTCAGAATCATTTAGCAAGTGGATGCCTTAGAAACCTGGTAAATAAATACAATTAATTCCTAGTTTAGTCACCCACTTCCAAAACACACATTTAAGTTGATCTGCATTTTTAATGTAATCTTATTCCAACATTTACATAAACTATTGTGCTAGAGTGCCATACATTCTCCAATATCTTACATGACCTCGCAGTTTACCTTTGAGATATTGTAAGATTTTCCAATCTTGCAAGACTTCAGCCATTTTTATCTGCAAGGTGAAGACCCTACTTGATGGATATAAATAAGTTTACGGATCTAGTGAAGTATCTTTTAATCAGTAGTACTAGAAGCCTCTGCCTAGTAGTACCCAAAGACTTTGCTTGATCGCTACTCAATCTTTATTACTCTACATCAGTGTTTTTGCTTGTTTGTTGAGTGATATAAACTAATCAAGACAGCAGTAGCAAACTCAGTCCTAGCTGCAAAATGAGTGTCTTATTTTACTGCCTTATGTAGCAAAAATTGTATCATTCATACTTAAAATTGATCTGTGTTTATTTAAAATATTTATAGGACAGTTTCAAGATAATTAATTTTTGTGTCATGTGAATATATTAGCACATTTAAAGAATCTGGCTTCCCCATTGACTTTGGTTGCAAAAGAGGATCACATGACTCCAGGACACTGCAACTGTCATAAATGTGAGTCAGTTGTCAAGCATCTGACCATGGGGATGTTGCAACGGTCCTAAGCGTGAAAAGTGGTCATAAGACACTTTTTTCAGTGCCGTGGTAACTTTGAATGGTCACTAAATAAACTGTTGTAAATCAAGGATTACCTTAATCTCTAGAAAATATGTCTGTGAAATCCTAGAGGTGCCTAATGTTTGGAAAATTTCCGAACACAATGCCTTTCAAATCTGATAATACCTATACATATAATACTTTGGTTTCTCTGAAGTAAATTTTCAACCATGTCAAAAAAAAAATATATCTCACCATTGATTCAAGAATTTCAGTCTTCAGTGTTGATGATATTCTGCTAAATTTTTCTTTTTCATCTGATTCCATGGAAGCTGTAGAAATCCTGAACCAATCATTGCCTATAGTGATGAGCTTAAAAATAATGTATTTTAATACACACCGCAGTCAAGAGAAATACTAATGATAATGTCTTGCCTTTAATGCTGCCCAATTTGTAAAACTCTCTTCAGGGAGATTGGATTGTTTTTATCGCTTCTTTATAGTTTTGTTACATCTGCCTCAGAAGTGTTTTTAAACTGCTCGCCTTTTTAAAATATTTGTTCTTTTTTCCCCCCCTAATTATTGTTCTTAAAATTATTGTTCTTAAAATTACAGTAGATAGGAGCTGATAGGGAGTTCAAAAAGATATTTCAATTAAAATTGAACACATTTTTACTGTAGCTTCTGTGTGATTCCTCTATGGTATTAGAAATACTTTTCAACAAAGCTTTTCCAGAGCATAGAACCCACACTGATTGTTTTTCAGGAAAAACTGGGCAGTAGCTCTTCAAGATAATCATAATTATTCCCTTGCCTCCGATATAAGTAGTAAATAATCTGCATTCAATAAAACAGGGCCTAATGTCTTTCTTTAAAGAAGTTTTTTTTAAAAAAATAATACTGGTAATAATAATAACATGGTAAGTGATTTAATTCATTTTGAAGAATAGCTTAATGCCTTCAAACTCTATACTAATTGGATAAAGATTTGTCATATATGTCTGATTTCAATTCAGGGAAGTTAATGCTACTACTACAACAACTATTATTTATTTTGTGCTCCTACAAAATTATGCTAGTACAACAAAGATGGAGCAATGCGGTGGCTCAGCAGTTAAGATCAGTGGTGGTATTCAGCCGGTTCTATCCGCTTTGGGTGAACCGGTAGGGGCAACTGCAGAATGCCCCGCCCACCAATGCGGACATAATGACGTCCTATTTTTCCATGTTTTCGAGGCTTTGTGCATGCGTAGAAGGCCTTGTGCACGCGCGTAAAAAGGTGTGTGCAAGCAGCGCGCGCACACATTTGCGAACCGGTAGGGAAGATAAGTGAATATCACCCCTGGTTAAGATGCTGGGCTTGTTGGCTGGAAAGCCGGCAGCCCTGGCTCGAGATCTGAGCACCACACAACGGGGTGAACTCCTGTCGTCATCCCAGCTCCTACCAATCTAGCAGTTCGATAGCATGTAAATGTGAACAAATAGGTATCACTTTGGTGGGAAGGTAACAGCACTTCCTGCTGATCACATGACCATGGAAATGTCTTCGGACAGCGCAGGCTCAATGGCCTTGAAACGGAGATGAACACCACTCCCTAAAGTCAACTACAGCTAGCAGAATAAAATCTGCAGGGACTCCTTTAACTTTTATATAGCAAAGAGGATAAACCAACAACAAGCTAATTTCAAATCCATAAAATCAACTTGGAACTCAACAATAATACCTTTCAAACAGTATGTGGCTGGCTGAGGAATTCTGGGAGTTCAAGTCCACAATTCTTAAAGTTGCCAAGTTTGGAGACCCCTGAAATAGACCCTAGTCTAACTCCTATGCAAATAAAAACTTCTTAAACCTCTTTTAAAGACCATCACATAAAAGGAGGAAGACGGGTGATTCCAGAGTTGTGGGTCAGGATACCTAAATGTCCAGAATTATAAACTGGGCTGTGGTTCATATAAAAAGATAGTGAAGAGATCCATGCTATACTGAAATTTCTGAATAATTTATAAATTTTGAAGCCCAGAAGGGCTCAAAAGGATGCTATTTTGGATTAGGATCAGGGGCGGCAGAAGCACAGGGAACAACTATTTTTCAGAAATCGATCCTTCACATTAGCTTTCAAATAATGTAGATTACAGTACAGATTGCAGTTCTTTTCAAGTTATTTTGGAAATGAATGGCTAAAGATGATTACTATAGAAGGGCTTTAATGAAGAATATCAAGAATTCCATTGTACACATGGCATTCTGGTATGATCAGTATCAGAAGTACAGCCTAATAGAACAAGAGCTACTTCTTGAAAATAAATCAGGGTGGTTTTCCTGGATGTTTAATGCTTAATTCTGAACATTTATGAGAAGCACGGGGAATGAATGAAAATATGAGCTTTACATTTTGAAGGTCTTGCTGTGGCTTCAAAACAGAATATCTCTAGTGATTCCATTTATTGTTCTACTGCATTTGAAGGGACCACGTTTTAGCTGATCAGAGTCATCTGATTATAATCTGAGTTATATGCATACATTTTAAAGAGTCTTTAGAGTAAAAGATTCTAGGGCTAATATGTATGCTGATGAATTTGATGAAAAACATGCTTCCATATTAACTATGTTTTAATTTCATTTCCAATTTAATTGAAAAAGTAATTTGTTCCCTTTATTAACTGAAAAGTTCATAATACTTGTCCTTCACTGGCCTTCCGCTCCGATTCCTCCCGCTATTGTCACTCAGGGTCAATTCAGCTTGCTGAGAGTGTTTTCTTGTAAGGGCAGTTTAAGCAGTACATATGCATGGGCTTAGTGGGTATCTGCGGGGCACGCGATGGCTCAGCGGTTAAAGACGCTGAGCATGTCAACTGGAAAGCTAACAGCCTGGGTTCGAGACCTGCATGCTGCACAATGGGGTGAGCTCCCGTTATTTGTCTGTGTTCCTGCCAACCTAATAATTCAAAAGCATACAAAAGTGAGTAGACAAATAGGTACCACTTCGGTGGGAAGGTACCAGCATTCTGTGTGCCTCAGCATACAGTCATACTGGCCACATTACCATGGAAGTGGCTGGCTCCCTTGGCTAGGAAATGGAGATGAGGGGAAATGTTTACCTTTAGTGGGTATCTAATTGGGTTGATAGTGAATGCAGCTCACTTGTACATGGATACCACAGCGGTTAGCTAACCATGGCTCAGATAAATTGGAGTATGGATCACAAGCACTTTTGCCTTTTAGCAAATTGCTTGTAGGCAAACTGAATGGAAGTGGCACAAACCTGGATCTGTTTTTAAGTAAGTTCACAAAAACAAGTTTTATTTCCTACGACTAGCAGGGCCCAACCATTTCTCAACAATCTCAAGTAGTTTCTGTAGAGGTTGTTTTTTTTTTTTTTTTTTTTTTTTTTTTTACAATCAGAAGAACTGATTACATAAATTCTATCCTCTTCCAAAAAGTGCAAAATTGTATACCTTTTCTTTGAGGACTATTTTGGTACTTTCAGAACACAGGCCTAAAGAAACTCAACTGAATTTTCAAATCATTGCTTAGGATAGTAAAACATTTTAGTCTAGTTGCCAAGTAGTTCAAAATCATAACTGGGCTGAGGATAGTTTAATAAAACCTGAATTGTATCATCAAGATTCTTGCCCCACCCACTATCCAGTTGAAGGCTATGCTGTCTCTTATCTGACTATTACTTTGGCAACGTTTTTTTGCCTGGTCTCCCAAGGTCTTTCCCACATATCAGTACATTATCCAGTCTGTGGTCCCAAAAAGAAATATGTTCATCTGTCCTCTGAGAGAAAGGAAGAGAGTGTTTGCTTTCTTGTGAGGTCGCCATTTCAGGTGGCATCAACTTCACTAGCTGTGTTGATCTGGATGAGCAACAAGCCCTCCGGGCAGTGCTGGAGAAAACAAGAGGAAGCTATGAGGTGGAGAAAAGGGAGGAAACATCAGCAATGGCCCCTACACAAAAGAAGATTAAAACAGGAAGTTCTCGATGTACAACTACAATTGAGCTCAAAATTTCTGTTTCTAAGTGAGACAGTTGTTAAGTGAATTTTGTCCCATTTTATGACCTTTCTTGCCACAGTTGTTAAATGAACTGCTGCACTTGTTCTGTTAGTAACATGGTTGTTAAGTTAATCTGGCTCCCCCATTGACTTTGCTTGTCAAAAGGTTGCAAAAGGTGATCATGTGACCCCGGGATGCAGCAACCGTCATAAATATGAGTCAGTTGCCAAGCATCTGAATTTTGATCACATGACCATGGGGATGTTGCACTGGACTAAGTATGAGAAATGGTCATAAATCACCTTTTTCACTGTCGTTATAACTTCGAACAGTAACTCAACTTCATTGTAACTTGAGGATTACCTATATGATAAATTGTGTGACCACCACTGTGAAAACACAAATCCCATAAATACGGAGACCCAACTGTAACATTCCTACATGGCAACTTTCAGATGAGTAGGGTCACCTCAACAAAATGGGTGGCATAGACGTTTAAGAAATAAAATATTTTTTTAAAAAAAAGATGAACTGAACCTTTGCAGTATTATGGATAGGGGGTCATGCTTCATTCACCCTGGGCAGAAACCAAAAGGGTACCCATCAGCCTATGTAAATGTTGAATGGAGCACTAGCTTCTGGGTTAAGCAGGCCGAAAGGCAGGAAGAAATGGCCGACCAGGGCAGCAACTGGCAGCTAGAGGGAAGAGGCATACTAGGCACCACTGCCAATCTGCCCTGGGCCTGCTCCTAGAACAGCCTGATGATGGAGAGGCCATCTGTTCTGAAGGGCTTAAGAGGCTCAGGTTGGAAAACAGCAGCTTTGAATCGGAGCTGGAAAACACCGTCCTCGGGTGTATTTGCAAGCAGCTGAGAGTGGGAGGAGGGCAGGCTCATCTGTTCCTGCACATAGGAAGTGGTGAGTGAACTATTCTGGCAGAGGGCCAGGTAAAAAAAGTGGGGCTCTGCCCTCCTGGTGCTAGAACTGTGATGGCCCAGTGAGTTGCACTAATGTTGCAATACTCAGGTTGTGCAATTCATTTTCAATTTTTCAGTTTTCACTTTTGTAAACATCAACAGCTTGAGCTGGGTGGCTCTAACAGTCAGGTTACCCTGTGGCTCCAGGATGCTGGCATTTTACAGTTGGAGGCCATTTCCTTGCCAGGAATTTCTAGCATCCGAGAGTATCATTCAACTGTCACAGTGGCACTATATCAGTAATGAAGACAGACTTTGTATCTCCATGACGATGGTTGATTGAAGCTGTAAATCACTTGCGAGGAAGTGACCTGAGTTTCAGCCAGTCTAGCTTCTCCGTTAACCCTTTAAGAACAATCCACCTGTTGCAAACTGTGTGAAGCTTGTGGCAACCATAGCGTTTTCTGCTTATCGTTGATCACTGGCAGGCCTGACAACATGAGTAGCCACATATTATATATTACAGAAGTTGCGGAAAGATTGAGAAGATGCTGAATCACCAAAATGCTCAGATTCATCACTAAGCCAATCATGTGCCTGCATGAAAGTTAGATGAGCACAATAAGATCATTTCAAGAGGGGGGGAGTTGTTGTTAACAAGTCCAGACACATCTGTTTATTTCACAATAATACCTCATGTCCTGGCATAATAAAGCAACTGAAATTCCTTACTATTTTTGAAAATCTTTTGGTAGAATCATTTGTTTATCTCGTAGGTTGCTCTTTCGCATTTATTTTCCTTATAGCTCCCACACAGAGGAAGTGCCATTATACAAGCTTTCTTTCTCCTTTTTTGAGCATTTGTAATCCTAGCAATCCACTCCTTTAACCCAAGCTTTTCTTTTTCTGGTCCACTAAACTTAACAAGGAATCAGCTTCAATTTGGGAAAGTTGTTGTTCCTAAACCAGCTGTCCCAAGTTGATGCTTAGGAAATCCCAAGAGGGGACGTTCTTGGCTTTCCTCCAAACTATTCCCCATGTTCAAAAGGTAAAAGCTACCGAAGAATTTTCCTTGAATGTTACCAATGAATAGGAGTCTTTTTTTTTTTCACTTAAGACATTGTAGGAGCAAATGGCAAGCTTTTTTTGAAGTGGATGATAGATTTCACAGCATTCTGTAGGCAGCATTTACAACAAATTTCCAACACTATCCCTATCACAACCTTCATGTCTTCATTTTTGCCTCCTGCCCTTCCAATGACCTCAGACCAGCATTTTGTTTACATTCACTGCAACTTGGAAGACAAGGATAGAATGAAATATAACTACTTATCCACACTGTAGGATTGTGACCCAAAGTATACCCTTTTCTATAAGGATCTGAGATTCAGCTTCTTCAATGTCTAGTTAAGACAACACTACCAGAACGCCTCACAGAATGGTTACCAATTACAGATTGACCCATGCCATGCTTCTGAGTAAGAGAGCTTCAGATGTCATTGTTATTTATGCTTCAGTGAAAATCTGAACTTGGGTTTCTATGGCCTTTGTTTTATTGATTGCTTATTGGCCGATTAAATCTTTATGTTTCACCTAGAACTGCTGGATATAAGATACAGAATCTGGAAAGTAGAAAAGAAAAATGAGAGGGAAGGATAAAAATTAGGCACCTTACCCACCTTCTTGGATTAATTTTGTAGAAGCACCTGATTCTGCTACTTCTGAGGGTCCTTGGTGCTCCCTAAGTTTGGTTGTTTTCTTGTTTCATTACCCAAACTAGGTAACATCATTAGTGCTAGTCAACTAATTACCTAGTTTGGGTAATGAAATATCTGCAAGTAAATAACCAAGTCAGAGAACACCAAGGGCCCCTCATTTCAATCCTGAGCAACAAATATTCTCCTTTATCTGCTATGTGGAAAGAAGTCAAGCAGGTTATTGAGAACCAAAAAGTGCAAGCTGTATTTTGATGTATACTGTGTGGAAATTTTTAAATAATCTCTGAATAAACTCTAAAGGTGATGATGTTAGTTGAGTTAGGGTAGCCATTTGGAATTTTAAGGTCATGGAATTATATTATAATGGTTTGTAACAGGTGGGAGTGGAGGGCTTGCCTAGACCCAAAATGATTCTCCACCATCCTATCTGGATGATTAAGATCCTCTTACCTTCTCAGTTTGCCTCCTTTTCTGGGCAAATAAAATCCTGGAAGAAGGATGGCAAAACACATCCATTTTTGGCTATGAAATCTTCCCGGGCATAACTGTGAAATTACAGGAAGTCCAGCTTGACTCAAAGCAGGTTTTGCCATTTTATCTAGCACTGTAGTTGGGAATATGTCAGCTTTTGATGTATTATTTAAAATGGTCTTTTAGAAAATTGACTCAAGGAGGGAAGAGATTCGAGGGCCCTTTGTTTGCAAAGCCATCCCACTGCTCACCCATTTTGGAGAATAGCCAATCCGGGCCAAAAGGGAAGATAAAAAGATCTTGTCCATTTTGATACAGTAGCTTACCTAGACCAGCTGAGGCACTGAAATAGGGGAAAGTCATTAGATGGATGTGGTGTGAAATGGGAGGGAGAGGAGGGAGCTGCCTCTTTGACATGAATGAAAGTAGCAGCCAATTCTCCTGGAGGTCAATGGGTCAGCAGTTCAGAGCATCTCAAGATTGTTTTAAGCCATATATTCTAGCACAGAAGCCACTTAACCAGAAGGACAGACAAGTAAGGCAAACTGTGGGTGAGGCTGGCTTGCATGCATGGCAATCAGGGGTATAGATCATGATGTTCCCTTGCCTAAAGAGCTGCCTTGAGATAATGTCAAATTTTCATTTTCCGAAAAAGGAATTTCATTTTTGGTGATTCAAAAGATATTCTTTGTTCTTTCTTTTGGCCTTCGAACCAACTTTTATAGCATCTTCGCTTTGCTTGAAATGGCTGCTTCCCCAAACTCACTGTGCTACATTTTTTTTTTTCCTGGAAAGAAATCTTCTTCCATTCCATCATTTTTCTAATTTCATTGCTCAGTACCTCTCCAAATTTCCCAGCAATGTTGGTTATCTCTTTCCTTCACTTATTCCCAACCTCTGTCCCGCCATCCTTTTATGTTCGAACTTCTGTTTTCCTTTGGAGTCTTAGCAAGAAAGATGAAATAGAATTGCTGCGGCAAAGTAACAGAAGTCGATAGATAGGCTTAAGAAGGGCTGTGAAATGTTCTGCGATTTGATACCAAGCCTGATTTCTAGACTAGAGAAAATAATTTCTTGACTCCAATTGACAGCTGATGCTCTTTCCTGGAATTCCTTGTAGTTCCACATTCTCTCCCTGCCTTTCAGTGTTTTATTTGGTTCTTTTAACTTTTCATAATTTGGGGAATAGATTCCAGACAACATCTGAAATCATTGTAAGGGAGGAATTAACTTTATTGCCTCTGAGTAACTGCAATTATGTACTTTTGAAGCAGTATGTCACTGTGACAAACAAAATTACAAAATGATATTTCCATCTTCCTCCTGTGACATTCATTCAAAGAAGAGGCGGACACTTAGGCAACTTTCTGGATGAAAGGATGTGCCGTTCTTAACCAAACTACACTCATCTTAATAATATAATTATTTAATTTTTCTAGCATTGATTCAGGGCATTATATAAAACAAGCCTTTAGAACATGAGGGCCCAGCATCCCATTCTGAACCCATGGACAGGGCAGAAATGTTTTATTTAATTGATTATAAATTATTTGGTTTCAAAATGCCCCAGCAAATTTTTAAATTAATTAAGAAATTTATCTTACAAATCCCTACTCCTCGTCTCATAGGAAAGACTGCATTTTATAAAATAAAAAATGCTAAAACACAAAGAATAAGGGTTGCACTCCAAGTGCCTAACCAGATCTGACAGTGTTAATTCAATTAGTATGTGGTAATGTATAATGAAATAAAGGGTCATTGATTAGCTGTAGAAATTATCTTTACATGCAGAAGACCCATTTCAATCCTGGCATTTTAGATAAGGATAGGAAACGGGAGCTACTGTATCTAGACTGCAGAGACCCAGACAACCAGTAGATGGAAGCAAAGAGTACATATGATTTTCATGGGCACCACCAAATGGTTTTCTAGATTTTTCCAGTCCATAAATTATGTCTTGTGGAGAGCTCTTATTTGTCATTCTAGAGAATCACTGAGTATTAACCATTGTTGAGAGGAATCTAATGCTAGTGCTCTGACTGGGTCTCAGGCCATTTTCTGTTTTCTTAATTACTTAATTGGCTTTTAAAAAGTAATTTTAGGAGAAAAGTCCTTATCTGGAAACCTTTCCTCCTGTGATAACAGTCTGGATCGGTTTCCTTCCTGTTGTTTGCACTGAAACATAAATCCTCCACTGAAGTAAATGGAAGAGCTATTTGTTCAATGTGCAATTGCAGAAGGCCTCAGTATGGTTATTATGCAGTAGCACTGAGGACCGGGACTAAGGAGGTTTAGATTTTACTCCCTATCTCTCACAATAGGATCCCAAGCCAGATCAAGTCCTCATGCTTGCAGTTTTCTTCACTTCATACTAGTGCCAGTAATGGAACATTAGTTGCATTTCATCTTCTTTGATCATGGAATGAAAATTCTCATTCCTCCTCCTCTGTTACCACTTGCTTGTCTCTCCCTAAGAAGGGATTCTCCGTAGGGTTGAGGAATGGTCTTTTTCTGAATAATGTGAGATGGTATTCCAAGGATTGGTAGGGGAAGAATAGAATTACTGAACCATCCCTATCTAATTTGAGATTACTATTCCTATGTCACTCCCAGCCCTCATTATTGATAAGGTCTTCCAGCTCTTCAAAGAGGTTCTTTTTTTCAATACAGGCAGTCATCAAGAGGAGATGAATGCAGGGGTGGGCTTCAAAAATTTTAGCAATGGGTGGGTGTGGCCATGGTGGGTATGGCCTAGTTGGCCTCCTGCACCATGGTGGGGGTGCATTTTCGCACTTCCCGGGCTCTTGGAGGCTTTTTTTGAACCTCCGGGAGGACGAAAACGGCCTCCCCTGTGGTCCGGAGGCCCTCTGGAAGCTGGAAATGGGCCTGTTTCTGGCCTTCTGGAGCCTTTGGAAGGCCTGTTTTTCACCCTCCCTGAGCCTCCGCGCAGGCCCTGAACTTACCTGGCATCCAAAATGGGCCATGTGGAGACTCCTGGGAAGGGCGGGGTGGGATTTGGGGGTTCGCCGAACCACACAGAATCTTCGCTAGAGGATTGCCCAAACCGGGCGAACATGGAGCAGCCCACCCCTGGATTTAGTTGGGTGACTTTTTGCTATAAGTGCTTTGGCATGTTCCATAATGTAGGAACAGCTAGACAGAAGGCTTATCTTCTGGTTCATGACCCTTCATCTTTCTCAGATGTGATACTTTAAGTGGGGCTTCTCTAGAAGACCTCACAGGATAGGTTGCTACATCATTTTGGATGACATAACCCCTGATGTAACTTGATGCTTTATAAAATAAGGATTTAGAAAACTTTGAATTGGGCCCCAGAAGCCTAATTGGCACCCTTTGCAGTGAGCACAAGAGAGGTGTTACTCTGTTTAGGGTCGTTTTCCCTGCTAGGAGTCTGGGCACTGCATTCTTCAACAGTGGTCCTTCCAGGATGTTTTCAAAGGAAGGTCCACACAATCCAAATGCATGATTGTAATATTCTAAGACACACAACACTGTTATCATAGCTTAATGGTATGATGGTATAGGGCAGGGGTCTGCAACCTTAAATACTCAAAGACCCATTTGGACCCGTTTCCCACAAAAAAGAAAATACTGGGAGCCACAAAACCTGGGTGGGCGTGGCCAACTCGATGTCACTCACTTCCACTGGGCATATGACCCCCCCTAGTCACACCTACCCAGCCAGTCATTAGGGCAGAGAACCAGTTGTTAAAAAACACTGTGAACCACAAAATCCTTTTGACATCTCTCTCTCTCCCCCTCCCTCTCTCCCCCACTCTCTGTATCTCTTTGTCTCTGCCCTGGCCGCTTCTCCATCCCCCGCTGTCGCCCTTACCTTCTCAGGCCAGGCGAGGAGTGACTGGAAGGGGAGGGCCAGCCAGTGGTGGGATCACCTGACAGGGAGCCACAGCAGAGGGCCCAAAGAGTCGCATGCGGCTCCAGAGCCGCAGGTTGCTGACCCCTGGTATAGGGCTATAAGTGGGACAGCAAGTGAACTTGGAGAAAGAATTCTATTTTTTTTATTTAATATTGCATTTATAGGATTGCAGAGGTTTGATTAAATCTAGACAATGAATCACTATATCTTAAATCACATGATATTCAACATCTCACATCTTGGGAGTGTCAGGTACTACAATATGTTTAAACTTTTATGAGTAGAGCAAATGTAAGGAATATGTTGAGCCCAGCAAAAGTCACCATGCAAGGCTAATATGTAGTATGTATTAGAAATGGTACATTTAAGCCCACAGAGAGAATTTCCCTTAGGAGAAATAATTGGTGTGTAGAACAACTCTCGCAATTGTCTCCGGTTTGTCCTAGTTTTGCCTTTGGGGAAAAATATATCTTAAGTGCAACTTCTACAGCAGTATTTGGAACATATTAAATTAATCATTAACAAGTAATGTGTTAAATTATCTGTAATAATTTTAAAAGGATCACTATATTTAACACTAAAAAAGGCACAGACAAACATCTCCATCTTCCTTTCTTTAAATCTGTTCCTTTTTAAATATGTTTTATTGGTTTTACTTTAAAAAGAATACAAAATGTTAGGGTGGTGTTGTGATGGCTAATGTGAACCAGAGGACAAAATTTTAAAAAATGAAGAGAGAGAGAGAAGGGGAGAGGGAGGGAGGGAGAGAGAGACAGACAGAGAGAAAGAAAGAAAGAAAGAAAGAAAGAAAGAAAGAAAGAAAGAAAGAAAGAAAGAAAGAAAGAAAGAACATCTACCAATCAGGGCTTGCCTTCTGAGAGAAGAATGGGAGCTGAATAATCCTTTCTTCTCCCATAGATTTCAGCAATTAAAAGCAACTAAATTTAAAATACCTAAAAAAAGATTTTGAGATATTTCTTGAACTGCGGAAAGTACATTTAACAACGAAAATGATTATGCCTGCATTGTACATAATTCTGGGATAAGAAATAAATTGAGAATTACCACATTAAAAGAGAGAAAGTTATTCTAATGAATCAGCCTCTATTCACCAATACATGTTTCCACAGAAAAGAGGAAAAAATGAAGAATAAAAGATCTTTTTTTAAAAAAGCCACCAAGCTTCAGTGATATGGTAAAATACCAAGAAAACCAAATCTTACATTTTCATTGGGAAACATCTTTTACCTTTTCTTATTTCTATAGCAATATAGCAATATATTTGTGTGTGTGTGTGTGTGTGTGTGTGTGTGTGTGTGTGTGTGTGTGTGTGTATTACTAAGAAAAAGCAGTCTCACATAAGTCTATCAGTTTACTAGCATAATGAAATCCAAATGAACAGGAAAGATTTTTTTTTTTATCAGTCAAAAATTATTAGGAACCTCTACACGTATTTCATAAAACTTTACTGGTTTATTGTTCAATTGGTCCAATTTTCTTGAAAGCATTGATGAATCTGAAGGGAATCTCTTGGTTAATCTAGTCTGAACTTTAACCTTATAATCAAGCCTCAGCAAGGAATGTTTGGAAGTGATGACCTCTGTTTTACAAGGTCAAATACTGCCGAAGTCAATAAAGCCCAGGCACAGCGGGGAACACGCATATTCCAACTGTGACCTAGGAACACAGCACCATGGAAGCTATTAATGTGGATCTCCTGAATGTAACAATCCCAGCCTTGTAGTGAGCCAAGCTGGCAAGTTACTGGTCCAAGCGTCTCCTCCTATTGGCAATTATCCCTTATGCATTTCTGATTAGCCAAGGTATATTTTTGGGGCAGGCCAATACGGGTGGTAGTTGCCTCCCTTTATTCCGATACTGGAAATCTAACCCTTTCAGTCTATTCCTCTTGAATTCAACTTGTTCATTCCCCTCCCACTCCTCTGGTTACACTTGAGAGCTGTTCTTTCATAAATTTAGCATTCTAAGCATAGAGAGGGAGAACATGCTACTTGGGTCAGTTGTTTGATTCAAAGAAATACACAACCAAAAACTTTTCAGTAGTATATATGTCCATGAAGAATTATAGATTTCTATATTGGTGCTACTCCTTTTTAAAAAGGGACCTCCTCCCCCGCCCTCATTAATTATTCTAAATTGCCATAGGTCAGGTTGTACCTCCTGACACACCTAATCAGTTCAGCTGCAACTAATAACCCTCCCTCCTTTCAGACAGCTCTAGGGGAAGAAAAAAAAAGGATGTTTTAGATTTTCTTGTCCAAAGCAAGAATTTATCAAAACCCTGTGGAGCATTCTAAGAGCATAGTGGTTAATGGACAGGTTAACAGCCATATCAACCACCATGAGGGGTAGGTTTGCACAAGACATTTCTTTTTAAAACAGCATATCCATGTGCATAAAAAGGAATTTATTTCAGAAAATGAGGAGGATTCCAAATAAAATAAAGCCATTTTAATGTAGTTAGGTCTCTGTGTATTGTAATTACTGAGCTTCGGGGCATTATACATAATACTTTGCTTAGGGATGATCCATGAGAGAACAACTTGGCTTCCTGATTAGATGTTACAAGAAAAACTCAGAATGAGGTCAGCATCGCTTAATTATGGGATTCTGAGGTGAGTGAAAACTCCTTGAAGAAAATAATCTTACATCAGAATATAAGTGTATGTCACACAAAGCACTTAAAATATGAATACTGTAATATTGTGTTATAAACTGTACAAACATCATCTAAATTTCTGAGACCTTTCTCTCTATTAAAAGATAAAGAGAGCCCCAAGACAAGTTTTTGGTTATGTCCATATGATTTTCTTGACAACATCATAATTAGATCCATTAAAGTGATGTCTTCCCTGATTGCATCTAATCTATACAGATCCTGCTTCTAGAAACACAAATGCTGCCTTACTTTACTTTTACTTTACTTTACTTTTATTTGATTTATATACCGCCCTACTCCCGAAGGACTCAGGGCGGTGAACAGCCAACAATAAAATACATACATACAAAATTTAAAAAGCAGAGATAAAATCAAATTAAATAGTTTGGCCCAGACAGATTTAAAACCCAATCAATTTAAAACAAATTTAAACTTTGAATATTAAAAATACTAAAAAATATTTAAAAATATTAAAAATGTTTAAAAAGAGGGAGAAAGTTAGGCCAGGCCCGCCTGGTGAAATAAAAAGGTCTTTAGAGCGCGGCGGAAGGTGCGCAGATCCGGGATCCTCCGTATCTCCGGGGGGAGCTCGTTCCAGATAGTAGGTGCCCCCACAGAGAAGGCTCTCTCCCTGGGGGGCACCAGTCGACATTGTTTGGCCGATGGCACCCAGAGGAGCCCCTCTTTATGACAGCGTACCGGCCTGTTGGAGGTTATTGGTGGTAGTAGGCGGTCCCGCAAGTACCCAGGTCCTGAGCCATGGAGCTGCCTATTGTGTCTGCCTATTGACCACGTATTACAAAATGGATTATGTAATATATAAAATTTTGGAAAGGTGGACCTGCTCACATAGAGGTTCTTCTTTCAAACAGTACATCGTATGCTATGACAGCCTGTCCAATTCTATTCCCATCCTATCTCATCCATCCCATGAGCTGGATTTATGATTTGTGAGAAAAAGAACATAGAACATTTCTATTAAAAAAAAAAAAGTTTCTCAACTTCCGAAAATAAGAGATTTGGGGGCTGAGGTGATTCATAAAGTGACAAAGAAGATTGATTGGATACTGACCTGTTTCTAGTATTACATTGCATATTTGCATTGTGTAACCATGGAATTACAACACGAATGAGATCTTGCACATACTGCCATCTGAGAAATAGCAGAAATAAAGAGCCATAAAGTATGGTAGGGTGGAATGCATTGTCTGGGGAAAACCAAATAGAAAGCAGATTTTATGTATCAGTTAGAATATAGACAAAAGATGGGTAAGAATAGAGTCATAGAAAAGCTCTATAGTTACTTGATACAGTGAAGATTAATTTGCATCCATTTTTTATTTTTTTTTAATGCCATCATAAGATTGCATAAAGATTCTTCCTTAAAAAAAAAATTAGTAAAATGTATTACCGTCATGCTTTCAGGTTCTGCAGATCAGCTATGTAGGAAATCAACCATAACTAAACTCTTGACACCTGCTAAACTGTCTAGGGGATCTGCATACAATTTTTCCTATGCATTTAGTACCGCCCCTTCATATATATTTTTTTTCAGAACACATACAGGACAAGATTAATCACATAATGTTTTCCACAGCTAAATGATACACTGTAATGTTATTGCAGAATATAATCATTGCTTTGTTACTTATTGAATTATAACCTACCTTAAGGTATCATTACGGTGGGATTGAAGGAAAGACAGTTTGCCAGCTGAATATAAAAGTTCTCAAAGGAAGTTTAGTACTAAAAGCCATTTCTGGCCAGGAATCACATGTTGTATTGCAAAAGAGCTATCAGATCTTTTTGATGATAATATATATATTTTAAACATTTTAACTAACAAACTTATAATGACGCGGGAAAACACCCAATATTTTAACTTTTTACATATATATATATATATATATATATATATATATATATATATATATGACTGATTTTGATCTGCTCTGTTTTAAACGAATGCTAAATTGATGAATATAATACATTTTCAGCCCAAATGCACTAAAGTTGCATCAAATAGCAACAGTAATTGGAAAAAGGGAGGTTGTAAATTGTGAGTATTTTTCTCTTGGCATTTATTACAATGAGGATGCTTTTCCTCAACGAGGGGCTCTTCCAATCTGTTTTTGTTGATTGACAAAATCACTTTTCACCAAAAAGTGTACAGACTGGTCATACTGGAGATTAGATAGTTGATATAATCAAATTAGTGGAGTTAAATATGCTTCAGAAGTGGACTATTGCAGCTCATGCCAATATAACTGACAGATAGGTTCTCCTACTGCATATGAGATTAGGATTAGCATTCTAGGGATTAAGAGTACATGACAAACTATCAGGCACACAAAATTGGTTCTTCAACTTTCATCTTCATTCACTGGCCAATATATACTTGGCATCAAATGTATTGTTTACTTAAATCCTGCAAAGCAGCACAGGTGGCCATGTAAACATGAAAGAACCTCAGGTATTAACATCTTTGTTTTGTTATTTTGAATACTAATTTTTAAATTACTTGGATTTTTATTTACAGAATTAGCATAAGAAAGCAATACATAAAACAAACCTGTTAGTTGTAAATAGTGGCACTCTTTCTAACATTTCTTTTTCGGTCTTATTAATCTATCAAATCAGCATTATTGTACTTTCTATGAACAAGCTATTGGAAAAATTCACTCCATCTATCTTTGGGATGTCAGTTCTATTTCTATTTCATGCTAATTGCCTATTTCATTTGCCAAGAAGATGGCAGCTAAGTATGCAGAGAAATGCAGCGATCACATGGGAAGTTAAGAGATTAGCAAAAGGTTGAAGAAAAGATGCACAAATTATTTTAGAGATATAATTCCGCAACATGAAACTAACTGAATAGACCTGACAACCAGGAAATAATTAGGTGGCCTAAATCTGAATAAGATTTAAGGTAACCTAATTAGTACAGGGTCACCACCTTTCCTTTCCCCCTTGAAAATTCAATAAAAGATTACAAAAAATATTTAGTTCCTTGAAAATGTGAGACATTTGATGCAATCATATACACTCCTACTTCAAAGGAAATCCAAATTATTGTACTGGGTTTGAAGCCCTGGTATGGCTCCTATAATTCCCTCGCAGCTTCTAATGAAAACCAGGGTGATTTACCACCTTAAGGACAATCACTCTGATGTTCCTCTAGCTGTCTTATTCTTAATGAAGAAATGAGACATCCAACAATCAAAGGGTCAATGCAAGCAATGAATCAATGAATGGTTCTTCCCTTTTAGCCTGAAAACACTCTCCATATTGTTGTGTATGCAATTTATACCACCTGACCCTTTGGCAATAGGGCAAGATGCCTCCACAGGAAGGAAATATTTTCTACAAAAAAGAAAAAGGAAGGAGGGGAGAAGAAATGGAACATATTGTTCTCTTTCTAGAAACCAAAGCAGCCCTCTGCTCTAATATCATTTTTTTTCCCCAGGTTCCTTGCATGAAATCAACAATCAAGTCCATCGATTATTTTTGGCTATAAGCAAGATCTGATCAGGAATTATTATTTAACATATAATGAGAACTTGAAAAAGAGAAGTAAACATATACACACAATCCATGTAATTTGTATACAAAACTTCTATGGAGGTATGACAATGACCTCATAACTGCATGTCCAATTCAAATATCCAGGCGATCATCCCTGGTATTGCTTCATGCCGAAAGCTTTACGATTACAAATGTATGTGTACGTTTGTGTTTTCAGAAGAGTAAAGCAGGGATGAAATCCAGCAGGTTCTGACAGGTTCTGGAGAACCGGTAGCGGAAATTTTGAGCAGTTCGGGGAACTGGCAGTGGAAATTTTGAGTAGTTCGGAGAACCGGCAAATACCACCTCTGGCTGGCGCCAGAGTGGGGTGGGAATGGAGATTTTGCAGTATCCTTCCCCTGCCACGCCCACGAAGCCACACCACGCCCACCAAGCCACGCCCACAAAACCAGTAGTAAAAAAAATTGGATTTCACCACTGGAGTAAAGTTGCATCTATTCTGACTACATGGTAGGCTGATTCTCTAAGAAATGGGGAGAAGGGCAGTTCTAGTAAGGGAAAGTGAGATAATGATCTCAAATGGCAATTATGGGAAGCGGGGCAGTCCAGTGTGGGGCATCAGAAATTAATTGCCCCTCCTAAATTGCCCCTCTTCATCTGAGGAACTGAATTCAGATCCAGCAGTCAGTCAGGTCCACTTCTGAACATGGAATGATAATGGAAGCAATTCCTCATCCCAGGCATTAGATCAATGGTTCTTAATCTGGGAGTAATTACCCAAGGGGGTAATTTGGGCATATCTTGGGGATAGTGCAGCAATTTGTAATTGCTTGTTTGTGAATCGACAATCCAATGTGGGACTGCTGCTGCCAAGATACTTGTGTAAAACAACACAGGTTTGAGGGGCTTTTTGTGTGGAGATAATATGATTATTTGTGCGGGGAGCGAGATACTGTAATTGGATCAAACAGATACTGCCTTAAAATAGCAAAACCTCTCGAACCAATTTGAGAGACTCTGGGAAGAATTAAGAACTTAACCAATAATTCCATAAAGTCCACCTGTAGAAAGCAAAGAGTTTCTTCTAGAGCAGTGTTTCCCAAACTTGGGAACTTCAAGATGTATGGATGGGGAACATGCTGGATGGGGAATTCTGGGAGTTGAAGTCCACACTTCTTAAAGTTCCCAAGTTTGGGAAACACTGTTCTAGAACAGGAGTGTCGAACCTTGGCAACTATAAGGTTTTGTGGACTTCAACTTCCAGAATTCCCCAGCCAGCCAGACTGGTTGGGGAATTCTGGGAACTGAAGTCCACAAGTCTTAAAGGCCACAAGCCTTAAAGTTGCCAAAGTTGGACACCTCTGCTCTAGAGTATTATGATTTTTCTGATTCAAGTATCGATGAAGTACTATGAATTAAGTGCCACCATATTCATCATTTTATTTCTTTGCCCTTTATGGTACTTTAAAATCAAGCTTCTATTTGCATGTTTGCAAGGAACGTCTCTCTCCATTTCCATTCAGCAAAGTCATTTGGCTTTTGATCTTATCTTACTCCGATCATATGATTGCTAGTTTTAAATACCAGTGAAAGGTGAATTATGAAATGGCTGCTGACCTAGTTCCCATGACAGCCTCAAACTTGTTTAATTTTTGATGCGAGACATTTAGCAACATTACACCAGATGCACTAATAACCTAACATGCCACTTAAGTACATACTGCTTGCAACCGTTCAACACAATTTTTAATTTTAAGAAATTAACTAATTCAAAGAACTACTAAGTCTACATATCAAAATACATTTTAGATACTACCCATATAGAATTATTAGTTTTGCCATTATTCATCATCTTCATCTTCCTTGGCATTTAACCGCTATTTCATCTTTTCGTATTCTCAAATTTTCATATTCCATGTTCCAGATAGCTTTAGAAAAGGACCAGAAGGATGATAGAGGTGGGAAGGCTAGAAACTAAATTCATGAAGAGAGGTTAAAGCAGTTTGACATATTTAGCCTTAAGTAAACTGAAAATGGAGAGGAGGTGGTATAATGGCACTTGACAACTATGAAAAGTGTCATAGAGGATCTTTCTTGGTTCAGAAGGCTGGACTTGAAATAATAGATTTCCATTACAGGAGGCAAATTCAAAGTGAGTGTTGGAAGAACTTTCTAAGAGTAAAATCTTGATGGTACAGGGAGTCCTCAACTTACGACCACAATTGAGCCCAACATTTCTGTTAATAAGGTGAGACATTTGTTAAATGAGTTTTGCCTCATTTTATGACCTTTCTTGCCACAGTTGTTAAGTGAATCACTGCAGTTGTTCAGTCAGTAACCTGGCAGTTAAGTGAATCTGGCTCCCCCATTGATTTTGCTTGTCAGATGACCTTGGGACATAGCAATGGTCATAAACATGAACCAGTTGCCAAGCATCTGAATTTTGATCACATGATCATGGGGATGCTATAAAGGTAATAACTTTGAAAAATGGTCATAAATCACATGTTTCAGTGCTGTTGTAACTTTGAACGGTCACTAAATGAACTGTTGTAAATTGAGGACTATCTGCATATCCCATTCTCTAGAAAAATAGTGGGCTTTCCTTGATGAATTTAAGGATAATATCCTTAAGGAGAATTAAATATTAAATTTATAGAGGATTTAATATAATATCCATGGATATTTGATATCTATGGATCTGGCTGCTTTCATTTGGATTTCTGGATTCAGAGTGGGATGATGATTTTTCAATAAAATGACTCTTTCTGTTAATCCCATAGGCCTGTGATGGTGAACCTATGACACCAGTGCCAGAGATGGCATGCAGAGCCCCCTCTGCTGGCACAGCACGCCGTCCCCCAGGTCAGATCTCCGTGGAGTTTCTTTTGTGAGCTTCTGTTTCCCTGCAAACGACGAAACAGAAGCTCACGAAAGAAAAAGATGTTACTTCTTGCCATGCTGCCAGTGTTGGGATGCCCCACCTCCCGCAGGCCAGCTGGTCCTCAGGTCTCTGCTGCGCATGCACACATGTCAGCACATGTGCACATGCATGTCCGCACATGCATGCATTTGCGCGCACACACACCTTTCAGTTTGGGCATGTATGTGCACGCAAGTTTGGGCACTCGGTGTCTAAAAGATTTGCCATCACTGCCATAGGCCATCAGATGACGTATAGAAGGATGTTTACTCATAAAAGTCTTTTGAGTCATCAAAAGTTTTTCATGTGCTTAATGAGGATCAAGATCTGCAGGCAGAGACTGGCATCTTTATTTGGGCTGAGAACTACACTTGATCATTACACGAAGGGCCAAGAACTGCCTTCCTACAAGGGATGAGCCAGCGCCAGTATTAAAATTAATTCAATGTTTAATTTACACTTCAGTGAAAATTAAAATGTACTAAAATATACTCAACACAATTTTTTCTTTGTGCCCTATTGCAAACTATCATTTGGCCACAATGTTTGGAATGGCCTTGAGAATGCACACCCAAAGGTTTTGGAGAACATGAGTGAGCGAGGGGATTTTCCTTGGGATCTAGGATAACTTGCTGTGACCAACTCACCATAACCAACTCAACTCGGGAAAACTCGCTGAGGGACAAGAGTTACACTAATATCGAAGAAACCCTGGAATACAGTAGAATCATTAAAGAAAAGGTTCAAAAGGAGGGACGAAATGAAATATGAATGACAACAATTAAAATACTTTTTAAATTATTTTAAATAACTCAATTGTATTGTGGAATTGTCCTGCGGCGATTTGGCCCATTCTGTTTTGCTTGGGCATTTCTACTGGACAAGTGAGACTTTGAATTCAGCAGTTTCATAGTCCTCTCTTTCCATGGTCATACATGTGATTCATGGAAGAACTAATCCCAAGCTTCAAGTACAATTATTTCTTATTCCACTAGAATGAATGGAGGTGGGAGAAGAAGAAGAGAAGAAAGAAATAAGGCCTTTACCAGTATGGAAGTACAATTAAAGCTCGCTTGAATGAATCAGATGTGGAAAAGCATGTAACTGACCAAGATGTATACAAAACACATATTTGGGAAATGCATATACAAAAATAAATATGATTCTGGTTGACCCATTCACCTTTAATTTACAAACAGGTATAAAAACATGATTCTGGAAAGGAAAAAATTCAGCAGTGTCATGGCCCTCTCTTTCAATGGTCATATATGTGAGACATGGAAGAACTAATCCCAAGCTTCAAGTGCAATTATTTCTTATTCCACTAGAATGGAGGTGGGAGAAGAATTAGAGAAGAATGAAATAAGGCTGTAACAGCCAGGAAAAAAATGAGTTTGCCTAGTCACATTCTTTCTTTACCTATCTGTTGGAATATCCCATCACCCAGAATATCTATTATTTACATATCACCTTGCTCCCAAGAGTTGCTCATCATTGTGAACTATAAAGCATTATATATTTACCATTGTTCAGGAGCATAAAATGTATCTTCCAATTATAAGCATATACAACCTTCCCTTAACAAATGGTCTCATTCTGTATACATAAGCAAGTTTTTAATGGAATTCTATGGCAAATGAAAATTGCTATACAGTTTTTCAAGCCCACTGGCACAGGTCCATTATTAAACTTTTAATAAAATGGTAAACGCTGAGCCATATATTACGACAGAAATTGTTCTGCCTTTATATTAAATGTGAGCCCATGAACCTTTTGCTGTATTAGAAGGCAAACTCTTAAACAAACATATGTTGGTGCTTATTCCTATATTTAAACAAACATAAATATTTATTACTAAACACATTTTTAATAGTAAACTTGTATTGGTTATTTAAGTAAGAGCCTGCTTGGATGCCTTTACCGGTATGGAATTACAAGCAAAGCTTGTTGAACGAATCAGATGTGGAAAAATTTGACACAATTTTTTATACTAATTTACTCAGCTTGACTTCCTAAATCTACATGTTAGCATGTTTCTGCCTGTAATTCACATTTTTTCCAAGATCATTTTATATGCATTTTAAATACAAAAAAATATACAAGAATGCATGTAACTGACAAAGATGCATACAAAACACTCATTTGGGAAATGCGTATACAAAAAAATAAATATGATTCTGGTTGACCCCTTCACCTTTAATTTACAAACAGGTATAAAAATTGGACTGCAATATTACATATGATTCTGGAAAGGAAAAAATGGCGCAAAACTGACAGATTTTCCTGTCATTTCTAACAGAAGGGAATAGCTGTCTTGTTGAACCAAAAGCCTATTACATTGCTCCATAAGGTAGAGCTTTGGATCAATAAAGTTTTGTAGTGTCTATTTAGTAGACATTCAGAGATCTGAGAAACAGTATGAGCATAATTGAAAAAATCCATCTAGAAAGGTTTATGAAACAGCAGGATATAGCTAAGCAATTCCAGGGAATGCTGCATACAGGAAAACAATTCCTAAGTATGTTTCAAGGGCATTGATACAGTAACAATTAATGTAACATCAGCCATAGTTAGTGCCCTGGTGTCTAATGTCAAGTCACATGCCATGAGATAGTTGGGAAACGGATTGGTTACTAAAGAGTCAGGTCATTTAAAAATCCATATTATTTTAAAAACATCCTTGAAATTCACTTTTCCATGTGGAATAGGATAGAATAGAATAAAATGGAACAGAATGGAATGGAATGGACCTTGGAGGACTTCTAGTCCAACCCCCTGCTTAGGCACGAAACCCTATACCAGTGACGGCTAACCTTTTCTGCACCAAATGCTGAAATTGGAGCGTGCACACGCACATGTGCCAGAGCGCCGGAACCCGGAAGAGAGCAGCTGACCAGTGAGCATGTATGCCAGACCAGCTGGCCGGTGTGCATGCGTGTGACAGAATCTGGAAGAACAGCTGGCAATGGTGCACATGCCCACAGAGAGGGCCCTGTGTGCCACCTCTGGCACACATGCCATAGGTTCACCATTACGGCCCTATACCATTTCAGACAAATAGTTATCCAATCTCTTCTTAAAACTTCCAGTATTGGAGCATTTATAACTTCTCAAGGCAAATTGTTCCACTGATTAATTGTTCTAACTGTCAGGAAATTTCTCCTTAGCTATAGGTTGGTTCTCTCCTTGATTAGTTTCCACCCATTGCTTCTTGTTCTACTCTCAGGTGCTTTGAAGAAAAGCTTGACTCCCTCTTCTTTGTGGCAACCCCTGAGATATTGGAACACTGCTATCATGTCCCCCCTAGTCCTTCTTTTCATCAAACGAGACATACCCAGTTCCAGCAACCATTCTTTATATGTTTTAGCCTCCAGTCCCCTAATCATCTTTCTTGCTCTTCTCTGCACTCTTTCTAGAGTCTCCACATCTTTTTTACATCGTGGCGACGAAAACTGGATGCAGTATTCCATGTGTGGCCTTACCAAGGCATTATAAAGTGGTATTAACACTTCACGTGATCTTAATTCTACCACTCTTTTAATGCTGCCTAGAATTGTGTTGGCTTTTTTGGCAGCTGCAGCTCACTGCTGGCTCATAACCACTAGGACTCCAAGATCCCTCTCACAGTTACTGCTATTGAGTGAGGTACCACGTATACTGTACCTGTGTATTTTGGTTTTCTTGCCTAAATCTTGCCTAATAAACTATTATAGACATTCTGACAACTGAAACAGACTCTTGTTCTCTTAAACCAGGGGTCTCCATGCTTGGCAACTTTAAGACTTGGGGACTTCAACTCCCAGAATTCTTTAGCCAATCTGGGAATTGAAGTCCACATGACTTAAAGTTCTCAAGTTTGGAGATCCCTGACTTAAACCAAGCTAAGGGAAGCTGCATAAAAGTTTGGTGTGGTCCTGCCCTAAGCATCCAAAAAATGTTTCCAATCATCAAAATGGTCAGAATGGAAGCATCATTAAAGATGGCCTGGCCCAATTTACATTTTGAAGTAAAGATACTTATGACCACAATTGAGCCCAACATTTATGTTGATAAGTAAGATATTTGTTAATTTGAATTTGCTCCGTTTTATGACTTTTATTGCCACAGTTGTTAAGTGAATCATTGCAGTTTTTAAGTTAGTAACATGGTTGTTAAGCGAATCTGGCTTCCCCATTGACTTTGCTTGTCAGAAAGTCACAAAAGGTGATCACATGACCCCCAGGATACCGTTACTGTTGTGTCTTTGAAACTACCGCATCGAACGTGGAGCATGCCGACGTAGAGGTGTGTTTCAATTGGCTGTTCTGTGACTGTGTCAAGGCGGGAGAATCCAGCCTCGCCATTGGCTAGCCGTCTGACAGCGAAGGATATAAAGAGCTGTCAGACAGTAAAGTGCCAGGTCTCTCTGGAGCTGCCTCGTTCTACGTGTTAGCTTGTTAGCTCGTTCAATAAAGGGTTGTCTTATTTAATCAACCGTCTCGCCTCAGTCAATTGCCAACCCACGCTTAGTATGTAATAGCAACCATCATAAATATGAGTCAGTTGACAAGTGTCTGAATTTTGATAACGTGACCATGGGGATGCTGCAATGATCATAAGTAAGAAAAACGGTCGTAAGTCACTTCTTTTCAGTGTTGTTGTAACTTTGAGTGGTCACTAAACAAACTGTTGTATGTTAAGGACTACCTGTACCACCTCTATCAAACCACTCCTTAGCCAAGGATGAACGTCTGGATAGAAGACCGAAGTACTGTATCAGGGGTGGGTTCTACTTACCTTTACTACCGGTTCACAACGGGGCCGCGCATGCGCAGAAGCGTTCTGATGACGTCGGGGTTGGTGGGCGGAGCCTCCTGCGGGTTTTACTACTGGTTCTATAGAATTGATGCGAACCAGGGGCAACCCACCACTGTACTGTATACTGTACATTGAAATAACAACTGTAGTATCAAGAACAAGAATAGAGATAGGAAAACAATAAACATTTTCATTTTACTGTTTTAGAAGCATCTGAAGAAAGTCAGCAACCAAATCAGTATAACTTAAGCATATTTCAGTTACTGCATCATTCTTGTAAACTTGTTTGTGTGTGTGTGTGTGTGTGTGTGTGTGGTGTAAAGCTTGACGTATTTTTAATGTTTATCTAAGCCATGTGATTTTACAGCTAAGCTACTATGACCTTGTGGTTGGGTCCTAGACTAGAACTGAGAAGGTCACACTGAACTATGGAAGTATATTGGATGAATTTTGTTCTGTCACAGAGAGTATTATATAATTCAAGATATATCCTGCCTGGAGTTCTCAGAGGAAAGTCAGGATATAACCTAACAAATAAAATAAAATAAAATAAAGGAATTTAAAGGAATTCATCTGCATGAATCTAGAAAAGCCATATGAAAACATCTAATGATATATGAAATCAAATACAACTATTTGATTTCAAGCAATATCATATTGCAGTTTAACATTACTCAGGCAAAAGTCTGAAATTTGAATGCAATTATATTAAAATAAATAGGGCTTAGAGTGGAAAAACTGCCATCCATCTGGCCTTGCAACCTACTCCTACAACTCACTTCCAAAAGGGTTTTCTGCATTGTTGTTAGGGAGAAAGACACAAACTAGATAAGCACGTAAAAACGTATCTAGCAAAATAATCAGCAAAAGTAATTTATTCCTTGTCAGAGATGTAATGTGATATGTTATTTAGTTGGGTTTATCTTTTTTGTATTCCTATTGTGGTTTTACTGTTTTCTTTTATGCTTTTTACAGAGTGTAAACTGCCATGGGAGATTTGATTTTTTGCAGTATTCAAATGAATTAAAATAAAACCAATGCATTAATATTAATGTGTCATCCTAATAACTTCTATTTTTGTGCACCTGGGTCTTTTATCTTCTCTTGTACCTGGTACCTAGGGCTAGATCTCCCTGCCCGGCTCCCTGAAGGTAAGAGTTCCTTGTCACTCAAGAAGACTGATAGCTCATTACTCTTGCTTATCCCAGTGGCAATGGTAATTGATGAACAAGACAAAGTAGGAAATATTGTCCTCCATCAATCCAGATCTGGGATTGGAGTATTGAAGGCACCCACAGTGCTGAATTCTGTCATACAGAATTCCCAGTAGCCCCGTTTCCCGTCCCTTAGCAATGCAAACACAGCAACAACAAAAACAAAACAATAATTTGTTGCCATTTATGGCACTCAGAATTGCATTTCCAGGTCTGGCTGCTTATTTTGTCTAATGGTCAGGCCAGGCCAAGCCTGCTAATAAAAATGATACTGGTCTTGGCCCTCTTTCTACTCCTAAGCTGTTCTCCTTTAGGTAAGGGCCCTGTTTTTCCTAAAATAAGACCTATCCTGAAAATAAGCCCTAGCATGTTTTCTTACATGTGTGCCTAATATAAGCCCTACTCCCAAAATAAGCCATACTTAAGAGCCTGCACAGCCGGCTGGCTGCTCATTCCATCTGGTTGCTCACGGTGCTGCAGCGATGAGGTGAGGTGGGGTGGTGGTGGTGAAGCTGCTCCACATGCCCCGCACTGGCTTAGCTCAGGGCCCCTGCAGCCAGGCCATCCATGCCCCAACACCTATCTTGCGGCAGCAACACCAATAGCCATGTGCAGCAGGAGCCCACCTGGCCACCAGCCCACTTCCTCTGCTTGCTTGCAGCCACAACAAAGCAAGAACCAAGCAGTGTGCCGGTGCCGCAGCCACAAGGTGAGGCAGGTATCAGGGCATGGATGGCCTGGCTGCAGGGGCCCTGAGGTAAGCCGGTGTTAGGTGTGTGGGACAACTCCACTCCCCCCCACCTTGTGACAGCAGGACTGGCGTGCCACCCTGCCCCACTTCCTGCCCCACCAAAAAGAAGAAGTGGGCCTCCCATATACGGGGAAAAAATAAGACCCTCAAAAATAAGCCCTAGTGCTTATTTTGGGGCCCAAAAGAAAATAAGACCCTGTTTTATTTTCAGGGAAACATGGGTAGTAAATGAAAGCCTAGTGCAAGTAATACCACATGCATGTGTATGTGGAATAACCTCTTGTGCCTCTTTCCCTTGGCAACCACCATCTGGATAGGTTTTTCTATTGACATGCGGTCCCAGTGAAAACCAAATAAGTTGATTTCAGTGTCTCCCATAGGATATTTCATTTCTGCTTTGTTCAATCGTTATGGTCTACCAATAGCTGTAGGAAAGAAGAAAATTCTAGCTATGCTGAAATCAGTGTCAAACCTTTTGCTTCTATCAATGAGGCAAGGATTTGAGCACCGTGTGTGCAATTAACTGCTTTTCAGGGGACATTCACAGACAGAACTGGCTGGGTTTGGCTGAATACCGAGAGCAAGGTAATTCTACCCGTAATCCTATTACGGGAAAACAGATTTGCAAATAACATTCTACCTTAGTTACCAGCAAAAAAAAAAAAAAGAACTTTTATCCACGTCCAGCCATAATCACTCCTGTAAATGCGTTTAGATGCATTACAAACAACCACCACCTCTTTACTGGCAGTGCCCCATGTTTTTTAAAATGTTATTTGAAGTCCTAATGAGCCTGTAGCTGGGGTGCATCAGCTTTTGTTTCATTGCTTCTCAAGGATATATTCTTAGCCTCTCTAGAGAGCTGAGTTGTAAGTGCTGTTAAAAGACATTGCTGAGCAGCAGTTACATCAAGAAAACAAATAGGATGTGTCTGAAATTGAAGAACATATTTGCCAATTTTGACTTTCCGAAGATTTGCATAAAAATAGCAAGACTTGCATAGGTCAAAAAACCCCCCACAAAACATACACATACACACAAACACAAATTAACATTATAAATCTTTTCCTGCTTACCCAACCTGAGTGTGCTGGAAAGAGGTTTGAGTTTCTTGAAAGAAATAAAGCAGAAAGCTAAATAATTAAAATCTGGCATTATGAGAAGTGCAATTTCTAATCATCTGCAAAATATTTGGTAGATTACTGAAAGATTTTTTTTAGAAGCATTCTCCTAACAGAAAAGATAATATTCTTTGTAGCATTTAGAAAACAAGCACTACCTCTGGGAAGAAAAACCCATACAGAGCACATCTGCTTTCTTGAAACGTAATATTGTTATTGTAAGGTTTTGTATAACTCACTTCCTGTCCTTATACTGACACAACAGGATATTTAAATTACAAGGACAACAGAGGAATGAGACAAAAGATCCATCATACGCTCTTGATAACACATATACAGTGTCTGATTAAACCCTCTCTTTTATGAAGAAAGTCACTTTAGGAAATAATTAGTACCACAAGGTCACCACACCATTAAACCAATCCTTGTGATTAAATTCAGATTTATTGCTTATTAACTGTTTTATTATACTGTTGAGAAAACAAAACTTTTGTTATAAGTACCAACTCTAGTCATGTCATACGGTTAAGCCCATATAACTTTTTCCATTGTTGACTTAGTCTTTAGTTTAACGTCCTGGCTGGAGAACTCAAAACCCCACTTTTTCTTATAGTTCATAGAAGCTAAGGAAAGGAAAGGAAAGGAAAGGAAAGGAAAGGAAAGAAGGAAAGGAAAGGAAAGGAAAGGAAAGGAAAGGAAAGGAAAGGAAAAAGGAATGGAATGGAATGGAATGGAATGGAATGGAATGGAATGGAATGGAATGGAATGGAATGGAAAGGAAAGGAAAGAAGGAAACGAGAAAGGAAAGGAAAAGAATGGAAAGGAAAGAAGGAAAGGAGAAAGGAAAGGAAAGAACGAAAGGAGAAAGGAAAGGAAAAGAATCAAAAGGAAAGAAGGAAAGGAGAAAGGAAAGAAAAGAAGGAAAGAAGAAAGGAAAGGAAAGGAATAGAATGAAATGGAATGGAATGGAAAGGAAAGGAAAGAAGGAAAAGAGAAAGGAAGGAAAGGAAAGGAAAGGAAAGGAAAGGAAAGGAAAGGAAAGGAAAGGAAAGGAAAGGAAAGGAAAGGAAAGGAAAGGAAAGGTAAGGAAAGGAAGCCATCAATTTCTATGAATGATTTAGGTACCCAAATAACATTGGATATTTTTCCACTTAAAAAGTAATCATAAAAAAACATATCCTTTTTTATTATTACAAGCTCTGATCTGTTCATACAGTCTTATGAACATATTTAACGTACAGATTAAGACATTAATGTGTAGATTAAGAGAGGGTTCAGGATGGGTTGTGATGACAAAGTTTAATTAAAGTTTAATATGATACCATGAGTCGCCATTTCCCACCATCCCGACCTCATGGTGGCAGATGCCCATGGATGGGGAAGAATGAAACAACCCCTTTTGATAGATATCAGGCATAGATTTGAATACAGAATATAGATAGTCCTTGATTTACAACCACAATTGAGCCCAAAATTTCTGTTGTTAAGTGAGATACTTTTAAAGTGAATTTACGACCTTTCTTCCCCCAGTCATTAAGTGAATCACTGCAGTTGTTAAGTTAGTGACATGGTTGTCAAGTTAATCCGGCTTCCCCATTGACTTTGCTTGTCAGAAGATCACATGATCCTGGGGACACTGCAACAGTCATAAATATGAGTCAGTTGCCAGATTTGGATCTTGTGACCTCAGGGAAGCTACAATGGTCGTAAGTGTAAAAAATGGCCATAAGTCACTTTTTTCAGTGCCATTCTTCAAACTGTCACTAAATGAACTGTTGTAAATTGAGGACTACCTGTATTAGAGTGCAGAGATTCTGCACATTCCTAGATGTGAATATGAAACAGGACCAGAAAAAGAAATTGCTAGTTAGTTTTAAAGATTGCATCGGATAAAGACATTAAAGGATGTTTCTAGGAAAATATTAGAATGTGCAGAAATGAACAGATTAACGCTGGCAATTAAGGAGAAAGAACAAACTGAATATTATAGGATATGGGAATTATTTTATCAATGGTTAGAGAATAAAAATGGAAGTTGGAAATAAAAGAAGGAGATTAAAGAAGAGTAGAAAATATGTTAAGATAGAGATGTAAACAATATGATAATTGTTAGTATTATGATTATTAAGATTATTATGCTTAATATTATTATTATATTCTTATTAGAATATACATTAAGAGAGAAAAATGAATAAGTTTACTATGCTCAATTGTTCAATATACTATAATTGTAAGATTAGAGAATTAATATCAATGTAGTGAATGATGATATAAGTTCTGATGGCTATTTCACAGAGATATTTGTACCCAGACGACACACTGTTTAAGAGAAGATGGAATGTTTATATTTTTTAAAAAAAAACTTTTTTTTTTTTTTAAAAAAGGATGTTTCTACTGTCTGTTCTTAAATACTAAAAATAAGGGTGTGGGAATAATCTGGAAACAGTCTGAAATCTACCGGTAAGTTAATTTGTAAAGGGTAAATATATTAATTAGTGAGAATTTTTTCTGTTAAACAATTTCTCAGTCAGAGTTGCATGTGGGTAAATTTCAGAAGGAAACTTTGCTTTTATACAAAGCCTATGTTTGTTATAGCAGGTACCACGTAGAAAACAGATTCCTATGAAACAGAAAGAAGGAAGTGTCTCTTTTAAGATAGTGCTTTATTAGTGCTTATTGTACTGATAGTGCTTCAGTACAATTGTTAAGATCTGTACTGAAAATGTGTGTTTCTGTTTGTTTCACTGTCATCTGGGTGAAATGAAAGATTTGCTAGGACTTCTAGAAGGAATATATGACAAAACAACTTCAAATAAACAGGAGAAACTCCACATTATTGGCATGAATAAAACTAAGTAAGTATTGGGAAAACATTCGGGTCTTTGTGACAAGCCATGAATCAGGAAATGGGAAGAAAAAACTGATATGCAGCAGTATAGGCAGTTCTTGACTTACAACCATTTCTTTAGTGACCATTTGAAGTTAGGGTTATGACCACTGTAGCATTCCTGTGGTCACAGGATCAAAATTCAGATGCTTGGCAAATGGTTCATATTTATGACCGTTGCAGTGTCCCAGGGTCATGTGATCAGCATTTGCGACTTTCTGACAAGCAAAGTCAATGGGGAAGCCAGATTCAATCAACAACTGGGTTACTAACTTATCAACGGCCGTGATTCACTTAACAACTGAGGCAAGAAAGGTCGTAAAATGGGGCAAAACTCACTGAACAAATGTCTCACTTAAGAACAGACGTTTTGAGCTCAGTTGTGGGTCATACGTCAAGGAGTACCTATATGCATCAACTTGTGATGAGTATCCAAGTTGGCGTTGTTATTTTTTTAACCAGGGAGCCGTAAAAAGAGAAGGCACAAAAACATAGGCACAAAAAGAACAAAAAAACCCACACCGATGCCATGCCCAGGGGAAGAATGACATCACACATTATGTAGCTCTGCACCAATGATAGCATCACATTCACCCAAGTGGTTACACTGCTCATGCGTCCCATGGTAACAAAAACATCTCATAGATTGATTTCTCATCAGAAAACAAAATAATAGAAAGAGTCCAAGGGTCTCAGATCACTTATCCATGTCCAGAAAAAGAGTCACACAGCCCCATCTATTCTCTGCCTCCTGTGTCCCAGCTGATCGGGAGGAAATGGAGATTTTGCAGTAACCTTCCCCTGGAGTGGAGAGGGAATGGAGATTTTACAGTATTCTTCCCCTGCCACGCCCACCAAGCCACACCCACCAAGCCACACCCATAGAACCGGTAGTAAAAATGTTTGAAACCCACCACTGGTATACACACACACACACACACACACACACATATTTAATACCATAAGAGAAGCAAAGTTTAGCAGCCTTGAGTGGTTGACCTTTCCAGGAAACAAATGTAAAAAAGAAAATTAAACACAAAAGGTCTACATTTTGGTTGCAGGAAAGAAATACGTTGTATTACAGCTGTCTGACTGAACTACTTTTGTGCAGAGCATTGTTATAATAAGGCATGGGATAGGAAGTTGCAAATTGTGCCTTTTCTGACTTTGCATACACCCACGATCCTTTCATTTTTCCTATAACAACCAGAACATGATAGCATAAGTTTGAGAATGGGTGGTATTGTACAATATACAAAGACACTTCTTTTGACATCTTATTTTGCAGCAAAACCTGGACAGGAGTATGAAAATGAGACTGTAGTTTACTTAACCTGGATTCCAAGCCAAACAATATTTTATAGCAGTTTTATTTGTTGATGGCTTGTACCATGCACTAAAATATAAATAGCAAAAGCATTTGCTATCTCTGCTTAAACTTCTTATCTTGCCTCCTACATCGCAGTACAATAGTCCATTTTAGTTTACACTCCCGAATCATTTTTGTGGCTTCTAATATATCTATATTACGCATTACACTGTTTTTAGGTTCATTACAAGATAGTGACTGAGTTTGAATTTCTAGAAAGTTTTGAATTTATGCATAGGTTTTCTCTGAAAAAAACAACAACTTTTGAGCTTACATTACACTCACAGTATAATATACCTTTTCTGCACAGATTTTAAAGGCACGCTGTGAGGAAAGCAAAGGAGTTTTTTTTTTTAAAAAAAAGAAAGTTGAAGAACATGTTCTGCTCCTGCGTGTATGGCACATTACTAAAATATCTTCAGATTCTCACCACAAGTTTCTTAAAGTTCTGCAGCCTCTAAGTAAGCCCTTTGTTGATATGAGTACTTCACTTGTTACAGTATGCTCAAAGTTTATTAGTTTTGGAATTTAACAGAGGAAAAAATAGCAAACTGTTCCCAAATTTTGCAGTTGATGCAGCTTATAATAGCTCACTTTGGGGTTTTTTAAAAGGCTAAATTAACATTGCGATTAAAGGTAAAGGGAATGCCATGACTTAACATTTACAATAATGGAATATTTTTACCCTAATATTTGCTAGTCTTCTATGCTAATTCATGATTTGTTCAGGGTTGTTTTAGATGGCTTACAGATTCTGAAGTTTTTAAATAAAAGACAGATGATGTCTCCATGTTTTAATGTATTTCAGAAGTTTAGATTTTTTGACATGGAAAAAGTGACCTGAAAAACAGGCAGTGTATCTATACCTAAAAAATGGGGGTGAGGGGGCAGGGGGGAATTTGGAATGATTTTAAAAGACTTTCTGTTACTGATATACTATTTGACTACATATCTATGGGCTGCGATTCCTGGAGATTTATAACAGAAATGAATTCAACATACTTTAAATTTAATCCAAGTAATTTCAGATCAATAAATAACACATGGCATGGAAAATATCGCTCACGAAATCTATTTTGCTCAATACTGACACTGCTTGCTGAAACAGGCACTGAAGCTGTGCTTATCCAAATAGACACAGGATCAGCATAAATGGCCAGAAATGACTAAAATACAGAGCTATGATGACCCCTCAAATAAACAAGCAACCTAGCAAGCAAATAAATAAAGTCAACAGGACAACCAACCTCTGACCATCTTTGGAGTATTGATCATGATAATGTTGATAATAATGAAACATGTTAGGCGACATTACATTAATGTAACACTTACTTTTGTTAGAACTTTGAAAGTATTTTTGTTAATTATGATGCTCCCAGAAACACATCTGCAGTTTACTCTGCAGTGCATAGAAATTGAATAAGATGATGCACCATACTTAAGAGTCATGATGAAGGTAATTTCTTTCCCATCCCATATCAGAAAGCAGCTGGTGGAAGCTTGGGTAATATGAGAAACAGGGATTACCCCTGTTTTTTATATTGAAGTTTAGTTCTAAAAGTTCATGAGGGAACAATTTTACATCAGTGGATGTGAATATTTCTGTTTCCTCAGAATCTGTCAGATTTATCCATATATTCTCATTGCCAATGGTAGAGCAAATACTCCATGATCAAAGCCATCGGATCTGTAATAAATGGCCAGCAGATATTTCAGGGTAAGATCGTTACCAGAAACTTGGAGACCTTCATCATTTGAAGAAGAACCATAAATGATTCTAAGCCACTAACATAAATCAAAACCTGGATGTATCCCCCGGGCCCCAATTTCTGAAGCCCAGAGCACCCTGAGATCATGCTGCTGTGTTCAACGCTGCAATTTTTCATGCAATTTGCTAAATGGTGGTAGAAACGAGAGCATTAAAGTCTCCTGAGGCCAAAGACATGTATTTCTCCTTTAAAATCAACCAGTCTCCACAAAAAAAGACACCCCCCCCCAAGAATGCAATATCCATCTGACTTCGATATGTCCTCCTGCAATTTTCTGAGACCACAATATTAAAAAAAAGAAAAAGAAAACGGGTCCTACACAGAAAAATATTGCATGCTCACTACAAATGGTAGCTTACATACAACAGACTAAACGAAACTCAAACACTACTTTATGGCTTTGTTTGAACCCATGCTATTTAGATGTAGAGCAAATTCACACATCTCACTTAGGTTTAGGATGATCTAGACAACAAATCCTATTTGGACATTGGCCCTGCCTACCAGTAAATAATCCATGGTTCATTTAGCTTAGCATGACTTAGCATCACTATGTTGGATGGTAATTTTGTCTGCCGTGAAGTTTTGTCTCCACCCTCCCTCCTCCAGTGTGCTTAAGGGTTTTTCTCTCTCTCAAGCTTTTTAAAAAGGGGGTGTGAAGTTAAAATGCACCTCAATTCAAGCTAGGCTCAATGAAGCAAAATTAATGAGATAACCGGCAAATTTGCCATTTACTATCGAAGTGAATGACCTTGATGTACACACTCCACCAGCCTCCACCCTCCCTCCCCAAATTTGTTCAAAATAAGACAACAGTGTATGTCCATATTGCAGTGGTGCAAACTTGCTGTGAAAATGCACAGTGTGCAATTTGGCACGTAAGGCCAATATTTCGTAATTAATTGGAGACACTGCAAAGGCACTGCTATATTATTTTGACTTGTCATTTTTGGCGGGAGGAACTTAGCAAGTGGTGCATTTCTAAACCAACTGCAGACTGCCAAGCAGAGAGCATATTCAAGTTCAATAGTTAGAAGTCAGCAGGAAAAGAAAACAAGCAGAGCGCCTTAATGTGCTGTGAGAAAGATAATGTTTCAATATCCTTACTAAATTTCTGTTTCAAAAGGAAAGGGAAAGGGAAAGGAAACATGGCTTTGAGGCTTCTCCCTTCCCAGCCCTAAAATCATGATGGAAGCTGTGTGAAATTCTGTCTGAATGGATTGGCTGGTCTTTAATGGTAATTGAATTGGGAAATGAATTATTTGAATTATTTGGAAACCAGCTGCACTTGAAATTCTCTCAGTTAAGGCTAAATTCAAAGCAAGATATTTGTGACTTGGTATAAATTCCTGATATGGAGAAGAAAACTGTACTGGTAGTGCTCGCTTTACAACCACAATTGAGCACTGAATTTCTGTTGTTAGGCAAGACTGTTATTACGTGAGGTTTGCTCCATTTTACAATCTTTCTTGCCACGCTTGTTAAGTGAATCATTGCAGTTGTTAAGTTAGAAACACGGTTGTTAAGTCAATCTGGCTTCCCCATTGATTTTGCTTGTCAGAAGGTGGAAAAAGGTGATTACAAGACCTCAGGACACTGCAACCGTCATAAATAGGAGCCAGTTGCCAAGCATCTGAATTTTCATCACGTGACCATGGGGATGCTGGTCGTGTGAAAAATGATCATAAATAACCTTTTTAATGGTGGTGTAACCATGAATGGTCACTAAATGAAAAGTTGTAAATTGAGGACTACTTGTATGTGATTTCTAGGGATTATTATTAAATTGTATTCATTCTAATGCATTGAACTTTTCTAATATTTGACTGTAATAAACTGTCTAAACAAATGTTAAAAATATGGAATATTCCTAAATATTTTTTACTTATGCTGATATTCCTATTTTCCACCGTTAATAAATGAAGAAGGAAAGAGTTGGGTCTGACTAGAACAATGGCTAGAACATTAGATTGCAAGACAGAAAAATGAATTCTGGTTTATGCTTGCCTGGATAGCGTAGGGCAAATCACTAAATTCACCTTAAGGTGAGTGTAAACAGAATTTCTGAGCCTTTTGAAAGCATTGTGTAATGAGCAACATAGCAATTAAAATCAATAGACATATGTGTTTAACTTACTCAATATTACAGAATTATAATATGCTGCATAATATTATAGAAAGTGCTGAAGGAAGTTTATAGTTCAGTATAAAATATTAACATATTTCAAAATAATAAACGTAGTATATAGTTAAAAGATAAAGTTACTAGAAGGCAAAGTGACAGCCATCCTTTCTTTTTATTAATGTATGTGCTGCAGTCTATTCACAGCAATCATCAGTTTGGTAGTCCAAATACTTTGTCAAAAAAAAGTAATTTTCATCATATAATTTGAGTTCATAGTTCCTCAGTAATTTTTCATCAACTTTACACTCTTGGTAATCTGAAAAGCAGTTAGAAAAAGAAACCATCACTACAACAATGGTATCTGTTATTTTCCTTTGATTATTTCTGTTTCCAGGAGAAAAAATACCACTTCAGATGATAATTCCATGACCAAATTGTTCTGCCTTTACTCAAGGGGCTACTATGTTTTAAGATCCAACTTTGTTAATCTGATTATCAGGCAAGTAATATGTAAGTGTGACATTTCACATGTATAAAGGAATCTTATAAGGTAGCTTAGAACAAATCTCTATATTTTCATTCAGAAGTATGGCCTACTGATTGCAGTGAGCCTTACTTTCAGGTAAGCAAATATAGAATTGTAGCTGCTTTTCTTCTGAACTCCTAAAATCTATTGTGCAGCCATGAACAATAGTTGCATAAAAGTCTGGAAACAAGGCTGAAAATTTACTTTATCCTTACTCACTGGGAAGAAAAAGCATTCTTTTCCATTTGCTGAATTTATGTGTGACAAGCTTGACCCAAAGCTGGTAACGGCAAGGAGTATCAGTATGTAAAACTACACAGGAAATGAAGGAATTGCTCTTGTGCTTGCTCTAAGTAGCTGTGGCACCTCATGATTACAAAGAAACATTCGATTTTGTTTTGTAATATAGGCCATTCTGTCAGAGATTTCTTTGTAACTGAATAAAATGCATCATGTTGACAGCAAATGAACCATATTTTCTTAAAGATAATTTAGCCATGTTTAGCTTCCAACTAAGTAGGATTTTTTTTTTCAAAAGAAGGGGTGAATGGACCTGCAGGAGGATCATAATGGTATTAATATTTTCTATCTGTAAATTGCAGATGTTAGCAAGAAATCCGTGAGACTCGCTTTTATAATATATAGTTTCAGGGAAGAATTAGACCAGCATGTATTAAATGTCTGCCATTTGTTCTGCACCTTGCACAAAATTGAAAGAGAGGAAATTGAAACTATTGCAATGGTTTGTTTTTAAAAGATGTTTTGGATCATCTTCATAGGAGATTTTACAAGAATTGCCACTTAGAAAAATGCAGGAGTACATGAACAGGCTTGCTCTAAAAGTAATACTGCAGCTCTCTATGTAGTAAATTCAATAAATTGAGTTGGACATAGTTTGAAATAAATATGTTGGTAATACAATTTCATAGTATTTAAATCTAAATTATAATTCTTAGTAATTCATAAATCAGAGTTGACAGCAATAAACAAAGGCAGTTCCTCTACAGGAAAAGTAAAACAAAAATGTGTTCTTTATATGTTTCATGGAATTAATATGAAACCATTTTTGTAATGTCAAATTACTTTCCTCCCTCTGAAGTTGTTATATATTGTTTTTCATGCTTGCCCACAATGTCTATTTTAACTTTCACCAATAATTCCAAAAGATAAGTTATGCACGTCAGTCGCTGCCTTGATTTTAATCAAAATACCACTTTTATGCTTAAAAAAATATTCAAAATATTGAACCAAGAATTTATTCCATTTAAGGAAAAGTAAATATTTTAGATCTTGGATTAAGCTGAATCACACGATATAAGCAGTAAAATGTATATTAAGATATTAATATAACAGACATTTCCATACTTAGTATTAAAATTAAACAAAATAATTTCAAATTAGAGTTTTGCAATATGATCTGGGACATACAGCATTTTCAGAGAGGATTGATCAAAAGAGATGCTAACATGATTTACTTTTTGAATTAACTTTTTGACTGATGTTATAATTTTATTTTCTGAAGCAAGAAAAAGGACAATTCATCAGAATAAAAACAAAGGCTTAAATTTTATAAAATTATCACTGTGCTCTTTTGCTTCACAGCATGAGATTTGATCTTTGTGCAGAAATAAGCAGATGTCAGTGGGGTTATTCTCAATAACGTCCTCATAAGGGTGTTTTTTCTTTGTGAAGAAAAATTAAAAGGTTGGTATTCCAGCTATACGCTGCAGTCTGTTGTATGCTTACTTACAGTTTGTTCACTAGGCAATATTACCTTTTATATGTGCATATATATTATCGAAATATATCAAAATATTTCAGCTTTTGAAGACCATACAATGAGATCAATAGGGTTACCTCTGAGTTGGCATGTATTCTTTTCTAAGGAATGTGCCTGATGTTCCTCTGACTTTTGTGCTGTTGCAAACAGGTTGTCTAACCTCATGGGAGCATGAGTGTGCTTTAGTGATACCCTATCTAATTTTTTTTTTCCTTCTGCCAATACAGTTAAGGACCTAAAGTGAACCTCCGAATGAAAGTCAGTCATGATAATCACACAGGATAGAGAAGCTTGAATATCCTACATGCTTTTGATTCAACTTGTCAATTTTCCCCATATGGAACTTATTAGCCTCCTATCACAGTGTTAAGTCTTATGCAGAAAAGCTGGAGCACAAAGGATGCTTTGGAAGTCCAAGTCAAGAAATGCCATGTTGTTGAACATGCCACAACAGCTGAAACACCTGGGGAAGGTACAATTCAGCAAGTGGCAACATATATTATCTTGATTTTGTTTTATGCAAAAGTTGTGTTTATTCGGGTCAGAAGCATCACAATTAAAATAACGCATACTATATGACATAAAATGTAAAATATAAAATACCAGATTAAAATATGTACAAATTAAACAAACCTTGCCCAGAAGCTAGCAACATTGTGTTCTGTTGCATTGCCATTAGGTCTTCAAGTGTGCACTAACCAGGATACAAAGAACAGGTGTACATATGTGTTGTTGTCTGCATGTCACCACAATCACAAAATTTCAGTCCAGAAGCATAGTGAGGTACTCATTCTCACATGTCACAATGCAAAAGTGAAAATGAAATATGAAACCTTTGAGGGATAGTGTGTGTGTGTGTGTGTGTGTGTGTGAGGGGGGATTGTGGGTGTGTCTTTGAGTCAGCTAGCCATTGCCTTCTTCATGTGAGAGTGACTAGTGGAAAGTCACCCAGCTGGATTTGTGCCTAAGGCAGGACTAGAACTCACACTTTTTGCCATTTCTAACATGGTGCCTCTAATCACCACAACAAACTGGCTCTTTGGATATAAATGGAGGATCTTTTGAAAAGTGTGACACAAGATCCTGCCCAAAGTCACTCCTCCTCCCTGGATACATAATACCGTGTTTTCCTGAAAATAAGACAGGGTCTTATTTTCTTTTGATCCCCCAAATAAGGGCTTGGCCTTATTATCGGGGGGTCTTATTATTTTGGGGGTATAGGAAGTGGCGAGCGTGGGACTGGATATCCTGTCACTGTCGTCACCTCTCCTCCCTGTTCTTCATGCTGGCCGAGCAGCCCAATACATCCCACCCCACCCCACCCCATTGGCAACAGCTGCTTCCCTTCCCCGCCGTCTCTTTATTGAGAGCAGTGGCAGGTGGGGCTGGGGGGAAGCAAGATGCATGGAGAGAGACGTGGCTCCCCTTGCTGTCTCTTCTCCTTCCGCTTTGCCAGGCATGGCAGGGCCCCTGCCCCTTGCTTAGCCACTGGCCCCCTTTAGGGATGCAATTTGGGAGTGGCAGGTGGGGCGGGCGAGAAGTGGGACACAGGTCTTATTTCATTTTATTTATTTTATTAAATTTTTATACCGCCCTTCTCCTGCTGGACTCAGGGCAGTGAACAGCCAAGAATAAAAACATCACATACAAAATTTAAAATTTTTAAAAGAATTAAACAAATTTTGGCCCAATAAACCCCAACTAAAATCAATTTACAGTTAAAAATATTTAAAAATATCTAAGGGGGAATTACGCCAGCCCAGCATGATGAAATAAAAAAGTTTTAAGGGCACAGCGAAAAGCACGGAGATCTGGTATCCTACGTATCTCCGGGGGCAGATCTTACCTTTCAAGCTCCGTCGCTTTCCTCACTGTTGTGTCCAGGGAAACACGCTGTAAAAGAAAACCTTCTCGCAAATTCAATCAAACTTCTCAAACTCACAAGAAGGTTTTCTTTTACAGCGTATTTCTTTGGACCCAAGGGTGAGGAAAGTGACCGAGCTTGAGAGGTAAGACCTGAGTCCTGCTTCTTGCCTGCTCCACCTGCCACCCCCAAATTGCATCCCTAAAGGAGGCGGGTGACTAAGCAAGGGGCAGGGGCCCTGCCTTGCCCGGTGAAGGGGGTGGGGGGAAAAGAGATGGCAAGAGGAGCTCCACGCGTCTTGCTTCTCCCCCGCCCCACCTGTCACCCCTCTCGATAAAGAGATGGCGGGGAAGGGCTGCTGTTGCCATTGGGGTGGGGTGGGGTGGGACATGTTGGGCCGCTTGGCTGGCATGAAGAACAGGGAGGGGAGAGCATGTCCCTCCTTCCCTCCCTCCGGCCTCACTTCCTCAACTCATTTTGGTTGCGCGGCAAGCAACCAGAGGAAATGGCGGGACCGGCTGCGCATGCGTGTAAGTAGTTGGTGGGGGGGCTTATTTTGTGGGGGTGGCTTATATTATCGCATGCGCTGAAAAGCACGATTGGCCTTATTATCCGGACATGTTTTATTTTCAGGGAAACACGATATGTAGAAATGACATTATAAAGTCCAAACTGATTCTGAGTGCATAGCTACAAAGGTTCCCACTCAGACATTTGGGCTGAATGCAACAATTGTCAATGATCTTTAACATGCTTGTTATTCAGATTAGAACACATGATGTATCCCACACAGCATCTCTCCCCCCGCCCCATGTATTTTGAACTGCAAACTTTCCCTATTGGCTCACCTCTCCTTTCTTATCCCCAAATGCACCTAAATACTTATAAATTTCAGTTATTACAGACCAGTTGTTTGCAACACAGCCTGTTGCAAAATGGGGGAATATTTGGAGAATGGTCTCAACACTATCATCTTAGAAGCACTATCAAACTTCTCTCACACACAAAATACCACAATGCTAGGTAAGCATTTAAACTGCAACAGAGCTGTCCTTGAATTAATTGACCAGCAAAAAAGTACAGTGAAGAAATGTGGACATTGTGTTCCTTTTAACTGCTTAGTAATAATAAACATGGTTGGATAAGGACTTCTGGAAAGATCTTTGGAAGGAAGGTAGCGTCAGCCTTCGTTCAAAGTTCTGTGCTGCCAGTTACGCCAATCAGTGATCTTACTGGATGAAGACAAAAAGGAATACTATTTTTTTTAGAAGCCCATAAATGAGTAATACTTTATGTTCATTAAAAGAGATGATAGAAAAAGCAGGGTATGGATTTTTAAGTTCATGTAAGGTTTATATTGAAGTCAGTTGGAGTGTTTATTTGAAAAGTATGTTCAGGCAGTCCTCGACTTATGACCACAATTGAGCCCAGAATTTATGTTGCTAAGTGAAAAATTAGTTGAGTTTTCTCCCATTTTTCGATTTTTCCTACCACATTTGTTAAGTGAATCAGTGCAGTTGTTAAATTAGTAATACGGTTATTAGGTGAATCTGGCTTCCTCTTTGATTTTGCTTGTCAAAAGGTTGCAAAAGATGATCACATGACCCCAGGACAATGCAACCATCATAAATATGAACCAGTTGTCACGCATCCGAATGTAAACCATGTGACCATGGGGAATGCTGCAGCAGTCATAAATGTGAAAAATGGTCATAATTCACTTTTTTCAGTGCCGTTGTAACTTCAAACGGTCACTAAACAAACTGTTGTAAGTAGAGGAATGTGTATATATATATATATATAAAGTGTTTTTCTAGCGAGGCACCTGGTCTACTCCAACATGTGGAGTACATACATACATACACACACACACACATATGCATGTGTGTGTGTGTGTGTGTGTGTATTTGTGTGTGTTTTGTTCAGATATGTGCCACCTTTTTATCTTATTTGGTGTTTATTTTTTTCCACAGAATATGGTATATACCTCTAGGAGGCCCCTGGAATATTCTCTCACATTCTCTACAGAAGTAACACTTTGCTTGAGGAACTTTGCCACTTCAAAGCACCACAGAAAACTGTCATATGATACAACTGTGTACATATAAACATGCTTCAGACAACGCCATATTATAAAACCACACTGGTTATTTAAATCTGGAATATGAATAGGAAGACTGTATGAATAATATATATTTTAGTATGTGTGCCCATATATCTGAACACATTTATATCTAATTGTGGATAACACATGCATACACAGGCACACAAGGACATATAAGATTGCCACTTAAAATAGTTTAATACTTTCTATCTGTGTGCACACATGCTGAAAATCTAATTCATATGTAGTGAAATAAAGACAACGGTTGTAGAATTCATTTTTCTGCATTACTTTCCCTGCATAGAACTTAATAAATCAAATGGCCTTTAATATAAACATGTTCAAGTACTGTGGAATTAAGAATAACAAGCATCATTTAATAAAATAGGATTGAAACAATCCCACCTTATGTAATCACATTTTTGTTTAAAAGTTGAAATACTGGAATAACTATATAGATGATAAACATATAATTATCTCATTGTGTGTATATGTGTATATATATATATATATATATATATATATATATATATATATATATATATATATATATATATATATATATATATATACACACACACACACACACACTAGGTGTTTGTGTGTGCAAGAGATGGAGAGTTTGTGTACATTGGGAATATATGTAATAGCATTTGATAATTAGCTACTATTTAGTTGTTTGGTAGAAGCTGAAATGAATAACAGACCTGTTAATGAATCAGTCCTATTAGTGGAATAATTGTTTTTATGTGACTCATTTTTGGCCATTTAGTCTGTCCCCGCATTACACAAGAACTTTGTGCTGATGAGACAATAGTAGACAGTGTGTGCATTTAATATAGAACAGACCATTCTACCGGCTGGGGGAAGTCATGCACCTATACATTGAAGAGGGAGGGCAAAAAAGAAAAAGACGGCTATTTCTCCGACCTCGCTGTAGTCCAGTTCCTCAAAACGGTCCCCCCACGGGCCGAAGTCGGGCTGAAAGTTTGAGGCTGGCGGACCCCTTCTTCGGGGCTCGGCAGCCGGGGGTGTAGAGACGCCCCCTCCTTGCTCGCCCGAGTGGAGCTGGCGCAGTGAATCATGTGCAGTTCTTTCCTTATTGCATTCAGCGCGTGGTTTCACCTTCAGGTTGTTGTTTGTCTGTCCTTCTCCAAATCACATCACCTTTAAAACGAGATAAGGTAAAAATGGGCGTTGGGAAGACATTTCCAAAGACCCGCTTTGCGGGATACCTTCTGGGAGGCGTTGCTGCAAAGAGATCAAAGGGATCCGGGAAGGCGGCAGGGTGGGTGGGTGGGTGGAGTGGGGGGGGGAAACGAGAGATCGAGAGAGAGGGATTGAGAGAGAGAGAGAGAAATGAGAATCCCCTTAATAACGCCCGTGGGAAAAAAAAAAAACTTGGTGGTTCCAATGAATAATCTAGTTCATCTCAAACGGGAACCGGGGAGACTTTTTGCAGAAGCGATGGCCGGGGTGTTATTGGGAATTAAAAGCTGGCGATCAAAAAAAACAAAACAAAAAAACACAGAATAAAAGAGGGTGAATTGGGTTGGGGGGGGGGTGGGAGGCCGCTGGGCTCGGTCTTGTCCCGATCTCTGAACGATGGGAAGCTTTCAGCTTTGTATACTTTGTGAAAGGCGCGGGCGGGTTGGGGTGGGGTGGGGGGGTGGTGGCAGAGAAGGAGGTGCCGTCAAGTCAAACGCTCTCCACCGAGAAGGGCCGGGAAAACGAGCTCCCGGCTCGTCCTTTTTAACATTATCCCCCCCCCCCCAAACCCATGTCCAAGGTAGGTGGACTACTTTTTTTTTTTGCAAGCCTTTGGAGGCTGAGAAGAAGCGGCCGCTCGCCTCCTGAAGGGGCTGGATTGCGGACCGGGAGCGGGCGAGCCTCCTCCTCCTCTTCCTCTTCCTCTTCCTTCCTCGCCTGGACACTTTTTTTTGTTGGTTGGTTGGTTTTGTTTTGTTTATCGAACCGCCAGCTGGAGTGAAGGGCATAGTTTGCCTTGGAAAGTTGAGGGGTGTTTTTTTTTTTTTTTTAAGGCTGGTTTTACAGTATTCTGCTTCTGGAGGTTTAAAATAAATAAATAAAAAAAAAAAACACCAAACAGCCACCTTGAAGAGCGAGATCCACGGATGAGTCCTGCCGCTCGGAGGGGTGTTGAACGTATACACGGGAGGGAGAGAAAGAGAGAGAGAGAGAAAAGAGGGAGGGAGGGAGGGAAGATTGCCTAGTGGGAAAAGAAAGAAGAGAGAGATAAAAAAAAAGGGAGGGAGAGAAGATTGCCTAGTGGGGGAAAAAAGAGAGAGAAAAAAGAGGGAGGGAGGGAAGATTGCCTAGTTGGGGGAGGAAGAGAGAGAGAAAAAAAAGAGGGAGGGAGGGGGGAAAAAGAGAAAAAAGAGGGAGGGAAGAGAAGATTGCCTAGTGGGGGGAAAAGAGAGAGAAAAAGGGGAGGAGAGGGAAGATTGCCTAGTGGGGAAAAAAGAGAAAGAGAGAGAAAAAAGAGGGAGGGAGGGAAGATTGCCTAGTGGGGGAAAAAAGAGAGAGAAAAAAGAGGGAGGGAGGGAAGATTGCCTAGTTGGGGGAGGAAGAGAGAGAGAGAAAAAGGGAGGGAGGGGGGAAAAAGAGAAAAAAGAGGGAGGGAAGAGAAGATTGCCTAGTGGGGGGAAAAAGAGAGAAAAAGGGGAGGAGAGGGAAGATTGCCAAGTGAGGAAAAAAGAGAAAGAGAGAGAAAAGAGAGGGAGGGAGGGAAGATTGCCTAGTGGGGGAAAAAAAGAGAAAGAGAGGGGGGAAAAAAGAGGGAAGAAGGGAAGATTGCCTAGTGGGGGGGGGGGAAAGAGAGAAATAATGCAGACATGTCCCTCCTTTTCCTCCGCCCCCTCCCATCTCCACCCAGAATTAGCATAAGAGTTGCAACCGTCATTTGAATAAAAAAAAAAAAAAACACTGTTTCGAGAAAGTTGCGGAAACTTTGCCGGGCTCGGGTCGAGTTAGTCGTAAGAGCGGGGGAGGGGGGGGCGACGGGGGAGGGAGGGAAGAGTTGGGGCTTTGCAAAAGGCCTGGGTGCAGAAGGTGACAACAGCGGGATGTCCCGTCTCTAGTAGGTAGTTGGGTGGATCCCCGCCGCCGACGGATCTGTCCTGCTCTCGCCCGATCTCTCCCCCCTCCTCCCCGCTTTCCCGCGGCCAGCATTTGGGTCTGGAAACGTTGTGATCCTCGCAGCAGCGACCGGGGAGGGTTGCGTGTTGCGTGTGAGTCCGTATCCCCATCTATTCCGTTGGGCAGATCGATGGTTTCCCCCAAAGCCTTCTGGACCGGAGAGGTAGCCGCTGCCGACGTTCTGTGGTGGCCTCTGGGAGATTTGTGCTCGGTGTTTTATTTAACCTAGATGCGCTCGCTGCTCCCAGACTCTCTCGATCCACATTGGCGATCTTAGGCTGGGTTTATATTTGTGTGTGTGTGTGTGTGTGTGTATCTCAGAGAAACGGGGTGGGGGGGGGTTTCTAACCTGTGGAATTCGAAATGCAAATCACCGCCTGTGGGAGTTGAGGCAGAACAAATCAGCATTTATAAAGTAGGAAAAAGATTTAATGTCTTTGAAGGCGTTGGACGAATTCTCTCCCCTATTTGGGGAAAAAAGAAGTAGGGAATCCTGACGTCAATTCCCCCTCTGTGTGTGTGTGTGTGTGTGTGTGTGTGTGTGTGTGTGTGTGTGTGGTGTGATATTGTTGTTAATGTCTGAAATGGGGGGGGGGGTATATGAAGTGCTTACAGGAAAACAGATTACAAGATTAACATCTGTTAACATGATCGTTTATCTCCTGCCATAAATAGGTCAGTCCACTCCTTTCTTAAGGAAGTACAATGACTGGCACATGATTAAATAATGAAATTAGACTAATGAGTCCATAAATTAAATGGAGGGGAAGGTAGGGGCTTTATAAGCCAACTGGGCTACTCTTTAAAAAAAATACTGAATTTGGAGAGAGCAATATAAGGTTAAAGCCTTCAACAGAGCAGTAAAGCCTCTCTATGCCACCAGTCTTTCCTCCTCCTCCTCCCCCCCCCCAACCTCCTACTGAAACTGTATGAATATTTTCCATCTCTGGTGCTATTGGTTAAGAAGATCAACTCCTACCACGAACATGGATGTTTCTTTCCTAAACTTTTTTTTTTTTAGTGAGGGGAAAGGGGATAATTAAGTGGCGAAGAAGAACAGGGAAACGATGCAAACTACCCGTGTTTTGCTTAGTCCTGCCTTCTAGGAAAGACTGGCAGCTTCGCTCTCCAATCATCAGCTCTCACCTCTTACTGTGTTTGCATTGCAACTCCAACATTTCAGGCTGGAAGAGCTCTTCCCTTGTATTTTGTACATGCTTCTTCTGCCTTTGTTGGGCTAGGCGCCAGAATCTAGATAGGTAAACAATACCTTCGCCCACCCGCACCACCCATCTGCTGTCAACCAAAATTCAGTCCTGAAACCAGAACTCTGATCGTGAATAGAATTGTCATAAGGTGGTGGTTTCAAGTATCAAGCTGAGATCTGGGGAAGGCGAGGAAGTATAGAATGATCTATCGGTGTGTTTGAACAATGTGGCAGACTTGCTTATCTTGGGGGGTGGGGGGGTGGGAGGAGTGGAGAGTGTCCAAAAAATACACCCATTGCGACTTCAAGAATGTGATTATTTATATCCATTTAAGAGTCATTGCTATAAAAGGACTTTTTAATGTGTGGCAGGATCACACTGAATCTATAACACAATAGGGGGTTGAGTTCTTCATGGTTTTCAAAGGAAACTACTGTGTAACAATCCCCCCTCCTTCTATAGCCCACTGGATAATGCAGCATCCTGTTGATTCTTTTTTTTTTTTCTGATTAGATTTTTAAATTATCACAAACATAACTTTAGACAAAAAAAAAATACTTAAAAGTTCATTTCAGAAAATGTCAGACCTAACTGTCCTGGCACAAAAGAACGACTAGTGGCCAACATATTCCATGAATGCTATGAATAATGATCATTTCTTTACCACACAATAAGCACATTCAGTAACTAAAGAGCTGGAAAGCTCTCTGCCTGTCATGGATCTGGCCCTGTTCTTTTACTTAAGAAATTCCTCCCTTTGTCATTCCATCCGTTTTCCCCAATATCAATATTATAACAAGTTTCTGGCTTTAGATCATGAACATATTGTCTGTTCGTATGTACTGTATAGCGGAATTGGGGCAAAAGAGATTGTGGTATTTTTAAGGTGAAATGCTTGATTTCTTGCTGGCTTTTTATCTTCTACATTGGGATAAAGGGGTGGGATGGACAATTCAAGAACTAAATGCAACCTTTTGTGTTGAAGCCAACTGCCCACTTCACTCTGGAGATGATCAGAACTATTTCTTGTTAGAGAGAAATCTGAGCATGTTCAAAGAGAGTCCTTTATGCTCTGGCCATGTGCCACATACTTTAATTCATAGCTGATGCACTAAATGAGTTAACTAGCAAAGAGTTTTTCATTAACTCACTTGGCAGCCATATATTTAACTTTTAAGAGGACAGAATACCTCAGTAGGAACATTCAGCTATTCAGTTACATAGTTTTGGAATTAGATTTGTTTTTAAGCTATTTCCTCATACGCCTTTTCTTTAATTTCAGGCAAATGTGTGTGCAATGGGTGAGGCAGTGTACCAGTAGTATTGTTCAGCAGCTTTTTGTATATGCAAGCAATAATTTAATAGAAGACTTGTTCCTTGAACTTCTGGGTTGCTAGTCCCCTTTGTTTACTAGCACTGGATTACATTTACGATTACATATTATGGAATTAGTAAAAGTATTTTAGAAAAAGTAACATCAACCTTAGGGTAAAGCCTTCATATTTGGTTGCCTTCATGTTTGACAGTATAGCTTGCTTTGTGTGTTTATTTGTAAATCAGTTGTGGTTGTGCTCTTGAAAGGAAATCTGCTGAAATTTGGTGGTACAGACTTCTGAGTATATATTGAGTCAGCTTGCATAAATTGATTCCTTTTGTGATGCAAAAGGAAACTTGTTCTGACTGTCCATGCATCTGAAAAAAAATCTCTCTTTTGTTTTTGCTCAAAAGTGAGCAAAGGAGTTAGATGGGTTCAAAGATCTATTCACAGCATGTTTAACTTGAAATAATTCCCTCTTGCCTTTTTTTCCCGAAGTTACATGCATTGAATTGGCAGCTGAAACTATAGTCAATTCTCTGGACTACTCAGATAGAATAGAATTCTTTATTGGCCAACTGTGATTGGTCACACAAGGAATTTGTCTCCCGTATATAAGCTCACAGTGTACACATAAACAGCAAGTAATAGGTCATAATAAAGTAATAGATATAAGCTCTATTGAGTTGGAGGGATCTTACTTCCAGATAACTGCATTTTTCTCAAGTACGTTGGATGAAAGTCCTAAATATCATTCCTCTTCATCCTTACCAGGGAGTAAATCTAACTTTAAGCACAACAGGTCTTATTCAGGACAGATAATTGTATGAAATTGCATTGTCCCTTATTATTATTTCAAACAATTACAAGGTGGTCAAAGTCCAAATGCTCTTTGGAGTGAGCAGTGGCAAACAAGAGTTGCTTTTTGCTTTGCTGGTATTGCAACTGGAAAACCGAAGCATGTCTGGAGTGATACTCCGGGGGTGGGGGTGTACCGGTTGCGGTCTTGTGTTTGTGTCAGTTTGTATTTTATGCCAAGAAGACCATGAGCGTGTTCTGGAAAAAGCCCAAAGAAATCAGGCTAATCAGGCAGAAGATGGTTACGGAAGAGCTATTTTGAGCTGGGCTTATAGCTGTAAGGGCTACCCGTACCTGTGAAGGAAGGAAGGAAGGCCACCCCCTGTTTTTGTCTCTTCCACCCTCACACACAACCTTTCCAACCGCTTGTTGCTGTGTGTGTGTTAGTCGACAAAAGGGAGGAGGCAGCAGTGAGGCAAAGAGAGGAGGAGTCTCCCTGGCCAGGCGTCCCTTCTACTCAGTTGTTTTCTTCCCTTTTTCATCTCACCAGACGTCACACAGCCGTGTAACTGTAATACAAGAAGTGAAAGAGGCTGAGAGAACAGGCTCAACTTCTAACCCTGAACAAAGGCAAAAAGGATTTGTCAAGGCGCTACCTCTCTCCCTCTTTCCCCCGCCTCTCCCCCCCCCCCCCAAAAAAAAGAAAAAGAAGTGGAGGTGGAGAAAAGCTACTGCCTGGGATAATCAGACCAGGCTCGCTTTCTGTGGGAGGAGAAGCCAGCTCTCGAGGTTACAGGGCTGTCCTGTTGGATTATGTGGGGCTCTGCCTGGAGAAGTCCTGACTCTGAAGGTAATTGCTTTTCTGTGTTCAACTTTGGTTCGGTTATTGTTGAAGGCAAGGCAGAAAAGGGAGCGTTGTAAGGGGTGATGGCATTCCAGGATCTAGGGGAAGGAGAAATATGTGTCATATGTTTGTGTGTATATGTATCTGTAAATCTCCATGCAAATTATGGGATGGCTCATCATTCCAGGACAACTGGGAGGCTTTCCTTCTGTTGTGGGAAAGGGTTTCTTTTAAAAAAAGAAGACCATCTCAGATCTTCAGGAAATATAACTTTAGCAGAAATCCAGATGTGTTTCTTGGGTGTGAGATTCAGGCAGCCCAGCCCTAGCTTAACAAAAGAGGCAGGGATGCAACCTGAATTCCAGTTCTCATTTCATTTCTTGTTTTTAGTTTAAGGCGGGTGGGGGCAGTTCTGCATTTCGATACCACTTTGAATCGGAGAAAAATCACTAATGACCTGCTGTCCCTTAGAAATTTTGGTGAAATTGGGGTTTTTTTGCACACTATTTGCCAAGATTTTATGGCCTTTAAGAGTTTAAAGTTGAAATATGGCTTTAAATATTCAAGCAGAGTAAACAAGAACTACACTGAAAGCTGCAAAAGATAAAACAGAATAAAAGTAATATAAACCATGATAAATACCATTCTGAAATATAAGCATTTTATTAAATATGCAGGCATTATTTTTTTCATTGTGTGTGCATTTATGGGAGGAGGGGAAAAAGCCTGTTTAGCAAGGTTTACTTCCTTTTCTGTCAATAGAATATTTAATTGAATTATATCAAAATCAGAAAGGTGTCCTGTTGAAACTTGTATATATATAATTGAATGCTTTTCATCAGATTGCTGAGACAGAAGAGAAATGATATTTATGTTTGGCTTTTCTAATAAATTAGAAAGCAGGGCTGCATGGGAACACTTGTTGTATAATTAGGATTACAGCCCAGTTACTCAAGAAGACATCTTTAGTTTTAAAAGAATAACTGCCATAGCCATCTTGAGTAAGCTGTGAGTAATAAGGTGTTCTTTGGTTTTGTTTGTTTTACTTTGAGTCATTAGATTGGGCATAACTTTATTTAGGCATAGACAACATGAAAGCTCCACCTAGTAAATCTGCTTATTCATTTGAAGGATTTTAATTGTTGAATTTGTTAGCTCAGTTTTCTCCTAACTGGCACCTCCACATATGTTGAATTTTGGCTGGGAGTGCTTGGAAATGGAAGTCCAATTCATCTGGATTGATTATTCTGCATTGAAAGGATTTTTTAAAAAAATAGAATCTGAATATTTTGGGTTTATTTAAAATATAACTTCACGAGTTTAAATAAACCTTAAATGCAAATTGACAATAGAAGATAAAGGATATTTAGAAACTTCTTGGGGATGTCCTTGGGGATGCCCATACACACAGACTGTTAAAAATATAAGAAGACTGCTGAATCAAATCAAAACTCTAGTCTAACATCCTCTTTCCCATGGTGGCCAACCACATGATTCTATGTGTGCCCCATGAAAATTCTGAATGCTTATTTAAAATAACTTGCATTATGTTTTGATATACTGCATTTGACTATGGCGATTCTATAACCAGGGAAGGCCATGTATGTACATCAACATCTTTGTACTTGAATACTGTCCTATGCCATCTTGAAATTCCCATTATTAAAACTACTTTAATTTTTAAAATTAAAACAAATGATTGGGAATTCTTATGAAAACTTTGAACTTCTTCTGTCATTGATTTTTTCCAGAACGCTCTTGTGTGTCTTGAGAAGTACTTGGACAGCACAGATGGTCAGCCATTAGGCCTGCTTTCATATACAGCACATCTAACCACACAAAATAAAAATGTAAGGAAGAGAGGGGTGTACCTTATTATTTCTAGTCCTTTAATAATAATAACTTTTATTTGCGGTCTCAGACCAAAATACAGATATATTTGCAAAAGAACGTGAGGAAAGTAACATCATACACAGTTGCCTACCAGAAGCCTTGGCTGAGAGGAATTACATTGTTCTCCTCTAATAGTTACAGCTCTTAAAATTTAGAAACCTGAAAAGTAATGTGTGAGGAGTCATGCCCTAAACAATATAAGGTCAAATTACTAGCATTGGATCCAAAGAGATCTGTTTCCAAGAGTAATTTAGTCCTGTCTGCGTTATACATAGGGCAGTATAAAAGAACATGCTCCACAGTTTCAACCTCAGCCTCTATCACAGGGGCATAACCGCTCACTTATCGGGAGCTTCTTGAATCATCCGTCCAGCAATGCTGAGGGCAAGACGTCTAAATCCTTTAGAGAAGGTTTAGAATAGGAATTGAGTAATTGGGAGCAGTGTTTTGGCAACTTTAAGATAAGTGGACTTCAACTCCCAGAATTCCCTAACCAGGCATATTAGCTGCGGAATTCCGGGAGCTGAAGTCCATGCATTTTAAAGTTGCCCAAATTGAGAAACACTGAATTGGGATGATCCAGAAGAAAAATTTTGCATGATTCAGGGAATAAAAAGAAGAAGCAGTGACATCAGATCTGGGCAGGTTTACAGTGGGAAAAGGGAGAGCCAATATCTAGAAGGGACATTGGATGAGTGATCTTGAAGCAGAGAAAAAAATGACTAAATTGATAGAATGTGCCAAGACTGTGTGGGATCTGAGAGTTTGTGAAGGCGATCTTGAATATGACGACTGTGGAAGCAGTAGTAAGCAGAGGCAGAAACTGGTAGTTTTCTCAGAACGAAGAAGCAAGGGCTGTCCTTTCTTCAATATTATTTTTATTTTGTCTAGGATTCTTTTTTGCTCGTTTCTGAAAATTTCATCACTGTAGATAGTATAATAACATGTCTAGGTAGGGCACATAAAGTCTTAGCAGCTCTTCCATTCATAATGTAATTGTTAAAGCATTTTAAGGAAACAGGAAAAAAGTAAAAACATAAGGTCATCGAGAGGCTTATCAACAAAGAGATTGATAGATTGCCTGTCATTGTTATAGGTAGGTCGTTCCCCCCCCTCAAAGCAGAAATTCCACAATTGTAGCCACATTTAAGTAGATGCGAAACCTTACTTTAGAATTGTGCCTGTTCAGTACCTATTCAGAGGAAATTCTTAAACTGATTTATTTAGCATTTCTGTTTGGAGAGCTTTACTGCAAAAAGAAAACCGACAAAAGTAAGAATTTGTTTGCATTAAAGTCCAGCCAATTTTAATATCTCAGAGGAGTAATTTTTTAGAGCAAGTTTTATGAATAGGTTTCTGTAGGATTAAAGGTCAGCTATTCAGTACTACCGGTGAAGGGGGCATTTTTGCCTGATAATGCTGATTGGGGAGCAGGAACCAGATGTTCTTTTTCAACTCCTACACTACTCTGGTGAGCCTCTGACTTGTTCTGCTCCGTTGCAAGAAGTAGTGAAGGTTTCTGCATCTCTATCACCAGAAGTATGAGGAAACTATGTCCTGCAGATAACTCTGACATACAAGAAATTCCAGGAAGTTTTAGATCACCCTTACTTTAAGTATCATTAGCTTTACCCGATACATAAGCATTCTTGATTCATAAGCATTCTTGATTCCCTTCATATTTTTCCAAGTAGAACTTGTTGCCTACATTGAAATATTCTCTGCCAATTGCATACAGTTAACTGTTTATGTTTATAATAAAGCTGATACCTTGGAAAGAATTGTGGGATTCTTTTGGTCATATTTTTTATTAAGAATGTTTGAACAATTATAAAAAGAGAAGAAAAGAAAAATATAAAAGAAAAAAAAAGAAAATATATCAAGCAATGAATAAATGGGGAATTTACAAGCATCATAGAATTACTATAGGTTGAATAAAGTTCTCAGTATTCCTTGGTCTCTTGCTGAAGTTCGGAGAGGAGAAGGGAAAGAATTTTAAGCTTGTGTCAATCACAAATGAAGACTATAAATGCACTCTTAACAACCTGCTACTGTTGGCCAGATCTAGGTTTCTAGGCAGTTGCTATAATGGGTGCCTTGATATTAAAACTGCTAAGGGGCTGTGTTTGCTCATTGCATTAAGATACAGGTTTTATAATCATTTCGGGACTGGTGGGCACATTTAAAATTTGGAAAACATTGTGCTGGAGCAACTTGTCCATTGATACAAAAGTTATCATAGGACATCGTTTTAAAAAGCTCATTTTCTGGAATTTTAAAAGTTACATAGCAGGATGCTTCTCTGGTTCTCCCTGTTTTGGAGGAGCATTTGACCACACAAACCAAATGTTTGGTTCACAAACATATTTTTTGAAACGAAGGTGATTCTGTAGTTCGTTGTTTTCTGTTACAGTACACCGGCTTCCCATATTGTAATTAACTATTATTAGTAGTAGTACTATATTAGTATATGTTTAGATAAGCAAAAAGCTTGGCATGTGTAAAATAAGGTTTTCCATAGACACATTGGTTATAGTGGATGATACCATAACTGGGTTCCCACTGTATGCTTTAGTTAAAACCAAACTGCATTGTGACAGTGCAGTGCGTAAACCCAGCCAGTGAATAATGCTTCATTTTTACAAAAAAAAAAAAAAAAGCTCAGCAGCATGATGTCCAGATGCCAGTAAAATTTATGAAGGCTACTGATCAGCGCAACACAATTAAAATCACAGATCAAAAACAATTATGCAAAAATGCTTCCTTTAGCCCTTTTGTGGTTCTGTTTTCATTGGCTAGATGAGAATGCCAGTCCTTTGATGGACTTTTCAGTCAGTGGAATAGGGCAAGAAAATTCAGAACTCTTGTTCCCGAGGAGGAAAAATAGTTTTTCACTACTTTTTCACTACCTCAAATATAAACACCTGCTAAAATAAATAATACTATATTCTAACTTCTGTTTGACTTCCGACTCTTCCATGTATGTATTCTTACAGTACTTATGGAATCAGGAATGGATGTGAATCTTTGGGGCCTGTCCAAATGGTCATAGGATTTTTGAATATACTTCTGGATGTCTTCCAATTGAATAAGTATCAGGAAACCTAGTGTGGGCTCATGCACATTGCTGTATGCAAATGGGCTCTTTTTTCTGACTTGGATTATCCAAATAGATTATTTCTCTGAATACCAAATAACGCAATCTTGCTTGCTTCTCCATGCATATAGTACTTGGTGTCCCATGGAAGACTGAAGAGTGAATAGCTCTTTTGTTGTTAACCGTTATGTTAACTGTGCCAGTTAACGTTATGTTAACTGTGCCAGTTAATGGCACAAGCTTCTGTTGTGTTGGCATGTAATCCCATTTTCCTCAAAGTAGTAAGCCAGTTTGAGATCTGTTTGTTATTTTATTGACACTTGTCTTCTTTTACCATCTAAGGACAGTAGTGTCTGTCTATTTTAGTCCTCTAAGAATTGGTTCAAATATCATGACAACTGTTTTAATCATGGCAATAACTGCTCATCTGAGTATTTGTGCAAGCATCATCACATGATTACAGTACATATGTAAAAGACTGGGCAGGGCAATAGAAACCATTGAGACACAAGAAGCTGCTGCCTTTGAAAAAATTGAAATAGGCAGAAAACATAGAAATGTATAGAGTACTGGAGAACAAAGAATCCCTTGGAAAGTATTTTGTTTTAGAAAGGTTGGTAAACTACTTCCTAAAAATACTCTTAACATTAGTTTATGCTTCAGAGATGTCTTAGAGGCAAAGTTTAACAATAGCAACATTATCAGTGATAGTTCACTCCTGCATTATGATTGGATTTCTAAGTAAGCAAATATTTGGTGTATTTAATATTAGAAAAGTACTTTTAAATGTTGCAAAATTTCAAATATCTTAGAATATTTAGAGCAGGAATGTAATTTAGAAATGTACAAAGTACCAACCTTGTTTCTAATAATTTCTGCTCCATATTCTTCATCAGGTGAAATAATGTAGTGAATACTTGAACATTATGTAATTAAGTAATACATATTGAAAATATTTTGCAGCTTTGTGTCAGTTCATTGTACAAAATAGTTTGTCCTGTCCTGAATGGATTTTGTACTTTGATTTCCATTCCTAGTTTGGAGATAGAATGTAGTTCGTCATATTTGTATTTGGTGCTGTTCAAATATCAGGGTAAAATATTTTTTTTCAGACCAAGAAACTCCAGCCCATTATATCCCAAAGCTTGGTAAGATTGAATGATATTAAAATCAGATGAATGGAACTAAATATGAACTTGAATTATGCCAGCCGTGGTTTGAGTTTTATTATCAGATAATTGTTACTTGGCCTTAGTTGTGATCTGGAAGTGGTCTCTAATTTCACACTTAATATAAATCATAATTCTAACTGTAGTTCTAGAGTAGCCACAATCAATAACTGATGACTATGAGCTGGCTTGAATACAGCTGGTTTAGATAAATATACCACATTTGTATATTTTGTCTGAATTCAGTTGTTTTGTCAACTTTATCATATTACTGTGCATGATTTATTATGGAATTCCAATGTCTTTGTATTCTCAAGCTGTAATGTAATTTTATACTTGATGGATTTTTGTATTACCAATATAGAACTGGATGAACTCTTTGGGGAAAAGTGAGATAATAATCAAGTGTGCTTCTTCATATTGTCTTTATTAAATTCAGTATTAACAATCACGTGAAGTCCTCTTCAGTATTTATTCACAAATACAGAAAAATGTTGCTAAAATTGTTAAGCCCTGTTCTCTAAGCCTTGTGACATCTCTTATCATTTTGAGCCTCTAGGAAAATAACAAAGACAGTTGGAGACAAAAATTTAAATTACAGCATAGCAAATTATACTCTGCTTTTTACAGGGAAGTGAATATAAGTGTATTATGTCTCCAGAATTCTTAATACATCTAGAAATATTATAAATAGCCCCTCCCCAAAAGAACCCCACTTCTCAAAAAAGGCCTCAAACCCTATCCTCATTCCCTTTAATGTTATTGTTTTACTATTATGTCCCTGTGGTCTTTGGCCCCTGAAAATTATTTTTTAGAATTAGTACGTATACATGTTATTTCTGTCTTATATGATATGC